>NC_045638.1:53298577-53601209 GCF_009829145.1 Chiroxiphia lanceolata
CGCTGAAGTTAATGCAAGAAACATTAATACTGTCATTTTATAGAAGGTTCTTAAAAAGTATTTAGCAGTATTTCCTGATTTGCATTTTTTGACATTGTTGATGAGAGCATGAAAAGCAATATATATATATATATGTATGTATGTATGTATGTGTGTGTATATATATATATACACACATTCATTTTTGTAAAGAATTTGTTCCATAGTTTTTTCATTCTTAAAGTCTCAGTGTCTGAATTTGTAGAGATAGGTAAAATGTACATAGAGAAGTTTATGGCTTAGGCAGGAGGACAGTTTTCTAGAAGAGGGATTCATTCTCCCCCTAAATTCAAGATGTCCCACTTATTGAGCCAGTCTTTTGGCTGCAGGACTCCTGTGGGAGGGGGGGACCTGGCCATCACAGTCATTTCTGCAAGTCATCCGCAGTCAGAAGGGGAGCAGGTGAATAAAGGTGTCTAATGTTTTGACTGATTCCTTGTACATGGAAGGCAAACAAGAGAGAAGGCCCTTTCTTAGGCAGATGGTTCTGTCCTTTGGGAGCACTTAGGAGCCTGCACAGGCAATTGAGAAAGGAAGGTGCCTAAACAAGGCAAACTGATTCTCCCTGAGCAGGTTGATCTACTTTGATCGTCCAGGAATTTCAATGGTTAAGCAAGGCAGCTGGGACTGATTCTTTAAGGCAAGAAGAGACTACAGTTTGATGAGACAGCACTATCTCTGAAACTATATTCCATCTGTGATCAATATAATTCAAAACCAGATAATAAAGTTAATATAATTAAAACTGGGACATGGTCAAGTGATCATCTGCAATTAAGTTAGCTGTGTTTGATAAGTTGCTACCACTCACTTTCCCTTAGGTGGTGTCAGCTACTGCTCTCCTATTTTAAAATATATTTGCTGACCACTACTTGCTGGTACTTGGTTACTTCTTGCAAATCAAAATATAGCAATTTCAAGAAAGTGTGAAAGTTTTGCAGATCTTACTGCTCTGGAAAATCTTCTTTCATTAGCAATTTTCCTTTGGAGGGTCCTGCACATGTTTACAATGAAAAAAAATTAATGGGTCACTAGTTGTGTAGGCAAGATGATCTATAAAGGGACTCGGGAATCCTTACTTAGGGATCTATACTTTTTAGAAATTGGATGTGCTAGGGCATGATGTTAGCATTCCTAATGTTTTTCCAAGAGCTGTGAGGAGAACAACTTAAAGTAGATTTGCCAACAAAAATTCAAACTATTATGACACTTTTACCAGTATAGAAGGATAAGTAGCTAAAATCTGAGATTATCTAGATGTTGTTGTGGAAGCTAGACATCCTAAACAGTAGATGAGTGCTAGAGTCCCTGTAATGATTTTCCTCTAATTTTTGGAGAATTTCCAAGATCTAGGCGAGATTTTTTTTTCCCCAAAGTAGACATAGTTTTTAATCCTGCAAAGATTTGCAGTCATTGGACAGATTGCCCAACCGCTCTTCTATTGAAACCAGCAGGATGTTTTACTCCAGAGTGTGCAAATTGCAATGTTTGAAAACAGTTGGAAGGGTCAGGAGAAGAAAAGCTAGTTTGTGTGACTTAATGTTTTTTATCCACTATATCCTGTAAAATTATTATTATTGGTATTATTAAAGTTGTGAAATGATTGCTTTTTTTAAAGAAAAAAAGTAAGAGCTGGATATTGCTTTGCTTTTTTACGACAAAAAAATTACATAGTAACTGGATTTAGCATTTGAACTCTGGCAATGATATTTAGGGATTCCAACATAAACCTCTAATCGTTTAGAATGATGTGTCAAGCAAAGACCATAGTTATAAGTCAAATACAATGTTAGGAGGTTGGGGTTTTTTTCCAAATTTATTTGGAGAAGAGGTGTAATTTTTATATTTAAATTCATTAGGTTGTGCTAGTGCAAACTTTACATGTCCTAAAAGGGGGCTCTGAATGCCATGTCATTAAGATTAGCTGACAGTCTCCCAGTTATGTAAAATGTTTCCAGTTCATGTGACATAATTCGCTGGATCCCGTAGAAGAGATACTTATATCCATATTACTTTGGGCAGGCACATGGGCATGTCTGTCTTGGAGAGTGTTAGAGTAATTCAAAGTAAAGGCAAATACTGAGTTTAAGAAGAAAGTAGTGTGGTCAATCTTAATACCTCACCCTCTTTGTATGGCTATGTAAATGGCCAAAGGGGCCATGAGCGTGGCTGCAAGTGTAATATGATGGTTAGTATATTGTTTTGGAAGGATTGAAGTCCAGTCCCTGGTGTACTGAATATTTTGGTGTAGATAGGTAATGGACAGTGGTTTGAACTTAGGACTCCATATGCTTTGGACAGTGTCCAGGTAAGGAAGCAGTAGGGTCATTTTCATTTTTACGTTGCTTTGTTCTTGGCAGAAAAAAAATCAGGGGAATGAGATTTATCAAAAAGTTAAATCTAGGTTTAACCTGGATTTTCTTCACAGTTGAAGGGGAAATTACTAAAATACATTCCTGAATTACCTAGTTGTGACCAAACTTCCTTAGATAGCAGAAAGAGAAGAAATTTCTACTACATCTCAGGGTAGTTTTGTAGATAAATGGAAATTTCATCACTGTGATCACTGTCTGTCTGTGAGGAAAATTGAAGAAATTTTTTATTATCAGGATGGTGAGACGCTGGAAAAGGTTGTGGATGAGAAGTTGTGGATGACCCATCCCTGGAAGTGTTCAAGGCCAGCTTGGATGGGGCTTTGAGCAACCTGGTCTAGTGGAAGTTGCCCTGCACTTAACAAGGGGTTGAACTACTTACTCTTAAAGAGTCCCTTCCAACCCAAACCATTGTATGATTCTGTGAACTTTTGTTTATTTAAAAGAGCATAAGTGCCTCTATGCTAGAGAGTGATCAGGACTCCCAGAGGTATTTATTGAGTATCTAGGAAAGCTTCAGTTGTATTCCTGCCCAAAGTGTGGTGCCACTATTCTCAGAAAGGGTGGAGTTGAACTACAAACCTTTCATGCCATTTTAGATCCCGTCACAATTTTCACTCTAGGTACCTAATGTTATGTAGAGTTTACCTAGAATAAGGTGATAATTCCACTTAGGTGAAAAATGACTTTGGTAAGTTCCATATGAGTTTTGAGAACAGTGTCATTGTAAAACCCAAGTTACTTCTGAGGACTTACTTAAACTTATATTTTGTATCTAAGAAAGTAATAAAAAGCCACAAAGAGGTTCCAGAACTGAAGCCTGTCTTTCAGTGAGTCTTCAAACTTCCCACTTTAGAGTTATTTCTAAGTAAACTAGCTGAATTAAAGGACTTACAGGAGGAAAAAAAATGTCTTTTAATTGCTAAACTAGTTACCTATACAAACCTAATTAAAAATCTTGAACAGATCTTAACTTGGACCTAAATTGCACTTCACTGGGACTTAAGTGGGCTACAGTGCTGGTTGAAGACCTCCACCTGAAAGTTAATATCATCATATGGAGCAGATTGTTATCATGCTTGCAGCTTCATAAAACTCCTTGGAAACCCGAAGGGACTGGGTTCACTCATATATAAGTATGTTGACTTTTGCTAATTAAATTCCTAATCAATAATTCTTCATCACTGAATCCTGAGTCTAAGGTAGTTTTCTTAAAGCTTCCTTCAGTCAAATTTATGTAAAACAAAGCAAATTTCTAGTAGATGTAGAATATATTAAAACAAAGAGGAATATAAGTTTTTCTTTGATGTTCATTTAAGAAATAATATCTCTTGATAACAGTTTAACCATACTCAAGGAATTTGATGTCTGTATCATTGTTTCCTAAGAATTATGATGTCATTTAGGATCAAAGAAAAATAGAAATCTGATTCTTTTTTGAAGTTGCTGTTGTACAATATCAATTCTGGCTTTTAATGATATTCAAGTACATAGTGAGATCTACTACTCTAATAATCCACATATAATATCCTTCCTAAGAACTACGTGACAAAAGGCATTTGTAATTATATTTACTTCTGAAAGATTATGGTTTATAGTTAAACCAAGAGAGGCATCCTGTCATTTTCAGAACCCGTTAAATGTGACAGAATCTATTTTTCTGCCAACTTGTGAAGACCAGGCAGAGAGCAAATTTGCTGTGGTCAGCTAAGTGTAACCACTGAGCAGGAAAGTGAATTTAATAATGCATTATTGTTCTTCACTGAAGGTGAACTGTTACAGTGCCTTTGTTATAGCAGACTTTGCCTCTGCTTAGGTTTCCAGATGCCGTGCAGATTACCTGATTAAAATCTCTAATGCATGATAAAATGTTCCATGTATGCTTTTATATTAACATAAATGCATCAGTTTTTGAGGACTATGACACTAAAGCTAATTGGAAATATTTACTACTCCGTTATATGATGCATATTACAAATAAGGATTTATTATGTGTAGAACAAATGATAAGCAACTGAGAATTCACAAGGCTTATAACTATGCTATGGTTTGGGAGGGGGTTAAAATAAGGAGAAAAATTCTCAAGAGGTTTATGATAGCACCTCAGACTCCTGAGCTCATGTTGGATGTTGGTCTCGTGCTTTCATTTTTATTTCGCACAGTAATTCAGCCAAAAAAGAAAATATTCCTGCTGGCCAAATGATGTTCTTGGCTGTATCCTGTCATCATTTCAGCCCTTTCAGCTCTGTATGTTTTCTGGCTTCCTCCTACTTTTCTTTAAATTTTGTCCCTCTTTGTTTATCTTATCAACTTCCAATTAAAATTTAAAACATGATAATTTGTTTGTCAGCAAGAAACTGAATTTTTGTCTTTTCCTGAGTGAGTAGAGGTAAAATCAGCATAGGTTCATATTATTTAAAAATCTGTAATTTTGTAATAATTCAGTGTTACAAAAAATTTATTGAGGAAAGAAACCCATATTATAGGTACAGACCTGAGGTTCAACTCTCCAATCTGTCAGTCCTCTGTCAGTGTTTTTGCGACCTGTTCAAGTCACATCTGTAGCATCCAATTCTGTACTAATGCGAAATTTCCTTAATAATTTTCTGAAAATTTGTGAGTAAACCATAGTTTTATATGAACAGTTAGTATAACAGGCATCATGTTCAGCAGAGGCTGTGTACTGGAAAATAGGTGTATGGGAACTAGGTTTTGGTAGGACTATATAAGAGTTATGCCCAGAGCCCACACCAGTTGTGCATTTAACTCAAGTGAAGCTGTAATGATTTTTGCCAGCAAAAGAAAACCACCTCTTTTTTTTTTTTTTCCGTAAGAAGATCCATTGAACACTGTTCTGTATTACTTTCCTTTTTATTGCTTTAAAGGACCTACATATGTATATTAATGTATCTACATTTATAGTTATGTTTTGTGTTCAGGAGAGTTAATGTGAATTCCTTCCTTGACTTTGGGGATAAGATCACTATTTCTTGCTTTTTGAAGTATATCTAGATATTGAAAAATTAAGTTGAAAATCAGAACTGATAAGCCATGTCCCTCATGACAAGAGATCTTGTCTTTTGCAGGGGGACAGGGAGAGCTGGATCAGAGATTTCAAATAATTGTTTAAACAACAGTCGTAAGCGGTAAACTTTATTGGAAAGAAGGAGAGGGAGGTTTTTCTTTCACCTTTGTCGTATGTGTGAATAAAACAATGGGCCAAACAGAGCAGAGGGTCGGGAGACTGAAGGGAGGGGGTTAATAAAAGGAGCGATTGGATTAGAATTGGACTTTGGCAGGCAATGCTGGATGAGAAGCTGATAGATTTTGACTTGTTATTAAATCAGAAAAAGGAAATAGATAATTTCATAGTGGAATCAGCTTTTCTTTCTATGCAGTCGTTTATCCGTTTTTTTTAAGCAAAGTATTTATGAAATGGATTTCATTCCTCGTAAAGAACTGCACGACTTTAAAGGACTTACAGGAGAAAAGAATTGTCTGATAATTGTTAAACTGGGAGGTCTAATTACCTCCACAGTTAATTAAAACTCTTTAACTGCCCTCTTGGTGTGACAATGATACTTTCTCCTTTCGAAATGAAAGTGTAAAGGTTAAACAAAGCAGCAATCTAGCAAACAGCCTACTAGAATTTGTAATCTGACCCTCAGATCTACTGTTTACTTTGCAGAAATTACAGTCCTGGAGTGTAAAACAGGTGCAGAACACTTGATACTGTTGCCCACTGTTATACAAATGACTTGCTTTTTAATAGGCACCTAGAATTTCCTGCATTTCCTAAAAAACTCCAGACATCCTAGATTAACAAAGTGGAAAAACTCAGTCTGTTTCTTGACCATGACCTTGGCAGTGAGACAAAAGGAGATTGGCAATATAATGTATTTGTTGTACACAGGAGAAAAGACTCACCACTGGAGCCCTGCAGATAGAGCTAAACTGCCTTAAACAGTTGTTAAAGTTATCACTAGTAGTAGTGACATTTCAGCACCTGGTAATGTAGGACAAGTTGATGCTTACTTTCCCAAAGATGCATTATACTTTAACTACATTATATGCATTATATGCATATATTTTAACTTCCTTTCCCCCCCCCTTTTTTATTTTTTCTGCCCCCGCTTTTTTTTTTTTTTTTTTTTTTTTTAAGAAAAGGAATACTATATTATATGTCATTTTGCAAAAATTATGAGGCAATTCTTTTCCCACTTTTTTTCCTATGGAGCATATTTCTAACTAGTTCAACACTCATAAGATGAGCACCTATCAGACATCTCTGAGCACAGAAAAGATCTGAATGCACTGCAGGAGCTTACAGTATATATCTTGTGATAGAAGAGTATATATTATTGATCGTCTTAGTAGGAGATACCTATGGAAATCAGCACGTATGAATTCTAAACAATCACATCTTGCGTCAGGTTGAGAACATATATATGAATTTAGAAATTCAGCTGGTCAATGTAGTTTTGCTTTTTTTTTTTTTCTCTAAAACAGGAGTCAGAATTCCTGCAACCAATGATTTAAATCAAGAGCTAAGATGTAGTTGCTGTTCAAATGGAGGAATTTAAAAAAAAAAAACAAACAAAACTGGTA
This sequence comes from Chiroxiphia lanceolata, assembly GCF_009829145.1. Lineage (NCBI taxonomy): Eukaryota > Metazoa > Chordata > Aves > Passeriformes > Pipridae > Chiroxiphia > Chiroxiphia lanceolata. The sequence goes on from NC_045638.1 coordinate 53,305,597, forward strand.
TAGCAAAGGATTGTTTAAAGAGGTTTATCTTAGATTATAGTTCTGGTTAAAGCCAGCCTCCCACATATCTCTTCTATGCGAAGAATTTTTAGGAAAATAATTAGTTCTAAACTGTAAGTTTAGCCTACCCTATCCAAATACTGAATATTGTGCAGTTTTCTCCCCTGTGTCCAGAGTGTCTGCCTTCTGGTTTTCCTGACATGAGGATCTGCATCTGGCACCTTTTTATCTGTGGTTAGGGAAAAAAGGGATTTAAAACTTTGTTCAACAAAGATCTACTCAAATACAGACTTTTCTGAGTGAAAAATTATGTTTTCATCTGCATGCAATTTTTGCAGTTCAAACAAAATAGCTACATATGTTCAGTTTTCAGCAGTCTGATTTGTGGGAGAGTGAAAGCGTGTCCATTTTCCATTTTATGAACTCATAAAAATACAACTTCAATGACTTTTTAGCTGCATTTTCAAGGCACGTTTCACTTTTGTTACATAGCAAAGCCTCAATGTAACAGGCCATAAATTCTGAAAAATAAAAGAGATCTAGGGAGTGAGCCTAAGCACTGAATCCTTGATTGTCCAGACTGCTTAATTGTTAGCTTTTAGCCTGGCTGTGTTTTGACTGCTGCAATTAGCTCCCTCCACAACACATCTGCTCTAGAAAGTACTAGCACTAAATAATGTGGACACAAGAAAATCTTACTTCGCTAAATGGTCAGATATCAAATCACAGCCGCTTTATTTAGCGCTATGACATCCAAACACAAGGGAATAATATTTGTTTCAGGAAAGGATATTGAGCCATGACTTTATTAACAGGAGATTTTATTTACAGCAAAATAGTGTCTCTGATCCTGTCACCTTTGGGTTGCAGTCCTGACTTTTCTTGCTCTTATTTAATATCGAAAATGTTTAAGACCCACATTGCAAATCTACAGACTACTTTTCTTTATACAACTTACAGTTTCAAGTAATTTGATTTCTTTCAAATTGAAGTTTTCCAGTCATGTGCTGTTGTATATTTACCAGCCTTTCAGTGGATTTCTTGCAAAACGTGGTTGGGGTTTCTTGCAAAATGTTTGATTGGGGTTTGTCTGTTCATTTCCACATAAGAGTCCTGCCTCATTATACTTGCATGTTAGCACTACTAGCCAGTTGTTACTCATTAGAAAACAGTTGCTGAAGCCAGTCAGCAGCTTTGCTACCCAGACTTATGCTAATAATAGAATAATAGAATCACAGAATGGCTTGGGTTGGAAGAGACCTTAAAGATCGTCTAGATCCAACCCCTCTGCCATGGTCGGGGACACCTTCCACTAGACCAGGTTACTCAAAGCCCTGTCCAGCCTCTCCTTCAAGTTAAAAAGTGGAATTTGTGTTTTTACGCTTTATCTTTGGTAAGTCCTTAGCCTGTTGTTATCCCCAGGTTGCACTTGATGCATTTGTGCAAAATGTCAGTCAGAATTTCAGTGTCATCTATCGTCTGGGAGGGGTAGTATAAAATGTAAAGGAAGATTTGCAGAGAAACAGGGTAATTCAGTTCCTTGGTTGCCTGTTTCTAAACAGAAATCGGTTCTGAACTTAAATTCTGATCTTTTCATCAGAAATGTGGCACAGAAACCTTTCCTGTTGTTCCTTTAGACACACTGTTTTACTATTGTAACTTTTGAGGTGAAAGACTCAACATATTAATTACTTACTTTAAAAAAACAGTGGAGATAATTCTTTTACTTTAAGTCAGTATTAGTTTTGAACAATAATTGGGTTTGGACTTTTTTGCAAAGATTAATAAATTATGTTCTACTTTAATGGACGTAAAAATAAAAGAAATATTTTCTAACTGACTTACGAAATCTGTACATCTCAACACTATTGGAAAACTATAATCTACAGTAAGTTATAGTTGAATAACCAAGACTGAGGTTTTTTTTTTTTCCGCTTTCACTACTATTCCATTTTTCCCTTTCTTCATCAGTTTCCAACAGCCATCCATGAGTCTACATAAACAATCCAAACAGGAATTGGTACAAGTCTATATTAGACCATCATTCCAAGAGTTTGTATGATAAACTCTAGTAGCACTGTCCTTGCTTCTAGGAGCTGAGTTATGCGTCTGTGCTTCTGAGCACTTATTACAATGACGTAGCACAGGAAATAAGTAGATACAACTCGATCCCATGTATTTAATGTTTACAAATAGGTATGATTAAGAATGAAATTCATAGATGAAACACAAAAGTATGATGAACAGTATTTAATTGCAGATACCTACAGAAAGAAAAGCACTTTTTGGTTTTGCCCCATGTATTTCCAGAGTGATGATGACATCACAGAATTCTACTACAACTTTTTGGGTGTTTTGGGTCTTTTGTTCCTCTTTTCTGTTTTGCATTATTTAACATTAAGTTTTTATAATTAAAATCTTAACAAATGAAGATGAGAGTGTGTTCATTTATAACCAATTTTATTTAATTTACTTGATTCAATTTAAAAGGTAAAGCTGGGTGGCTAATGAAATTTTCAGTTTAATTTGTGCACTAAATAGTAACAAGTAGGAAACAATCACGTAAAATTTTAATTAGAATTTACAGAGGGAATGAGAATTTAGTCAAATTAACATTGGGTTAACCTAAAATTATTTTGATTATTTTTTAATCTTAAAAGCTTGCATTTTTCAGTTATGTTACTGCTTTAAAAGTGGTAACTATCATAATTAATTTAAATGAAAAGTTGATTGTACAAAAACCCCCCAAACCTTTCAAGAGCTATCTTCAAAACAGCAAAACAAAATCAAATCACTGCTTCTGCTTTTGTTTTCTCCAATTTATTTACTCAGCTGAACACAACTGAATTAAAAAAAAAATTGCCTCTGTTTCTTGCATTATCCCTCAGTGCAGAAGCAAAAAAATTTTGATGAGTTCAAAGTTACACACTTTTTCAATAGCAGGTTTTTATTCATTGACGTTTCAGCATGATTATCTTTCATAAGTTGTACACTGTTTTTCCCCACAGCTACAATCCCAGATTAGTTTGTAGCATCAAATGTTGACTCTGCAGGAGCATTAAGTGTTAGTACTAGTTCCTTCATTATGCATTGAACTGAGAACTAGAATTTAATTCTTGAGTGGGAGGAGAAAAGTGGAAGAAGTATTTACCATCTTGGAATCAGAAAGTTATTATTTTTTTTTGTTTGTTTGTTCTCTGCTTTTCCCAGTGAACTGAATTCCAGTTACATTTACTGAATACTTAAATGAAGGAGAAAAATGAACAAAAGCTTTTAAAGCAGATGATGCCAGTCATGTTTTTCTTTTGATTTGGTTTGCATTTTATGCAGTTTGTTCTTTCAGTTATTGTATGTTTAGCCAACCATCAGGCCCATCCTGAAAGTCAACAATAATAAAAATGTAAATCATCATCAAAAGCATGCCTTACAGTGAGAGAACATTTCAAAGATTGTTTATCAGTTGTTCATTTTCTCCTGTCAGATGTTGAAATCTTTTACTTCCCATCATATTGCACAGAAATGCAGCTTTACTGATAGTGTCTACTTGTAGCTTAGCTGTGAAAAAGTCAAAATTTCATTTTGTAAAAGCAGTTATCACACAGAGTACTGCAGACCTAGGTTATTGGTCCTTATTTAGCAAGCTCATAGATAAGATGTCTAATTTCCTGGCCAACCTCTTTGTATGTGCGTGTGTGTGTATGTGTGTGTAAGAGTGTGTATATATGTGTGTGGGCCCATTAAAATATATAAGATTAAAAAAAATACCCTATACAGCTTTTCCACTTGCAGTATACAGATACAGAAATAATGTAAACATCAGCCATGAAGTCACTTTGAAAAAATAAGATTTTAATTATTAAATTAACTGTTAATATTATATTACAGTATTTTTAAGGGGTGCATAAAAATTTAATTAGAAATACGAGATGTGGGGACTACCTGACTTAACATTGGGCACAATTCTATACATGCTCAATCAAGTTCTTCAGCTGTTGATTTAAGTTTGAAAAATTTCCATATCTAAATTAGAATTGTTCTGAAAAAAATGAAGGGAAAATGGATATGTTAACCCTTTTAATACAGAATTCTGTGGTAGAGAATGTGCAATAGAATAGAGGTTTGTCTACTATCTTTCCATAGATGACTTCTCTGATACATTAAAATAATACTTCTATTTTCAGCTAAAGGACCCTATAGTAATTTTTTTTCTTAATCTCAAAAATACTAATATACAAAAAGTAATGAGTAGTGAAAAATAACATATTTTGATATAATCTTGGTGAGGTACAATGAATGAATGGTTAAAAGGCGTGTTTAGTCTATCTGAGAGAAAAATCTGAAGTCACAGTTATTTTAAGAACTCTTTCTGTAACTGCTTTTTACATAACACATGAACAGTTTCTTAGTTGTCTTTATTTGGGTATATTTTTTTTTTATTTTTCACTTTGTTTATAGCTCATAGTTTTGAAAGAAATGCAGCCACCATAATGAATTTGTTAGAAATGGAGGAGAACAATTAATGGAAATATAGAATAGAAGTGCTAGGTTTGATCCCAGCATTGTTTTTCTGAACGCAGAATTATGAAAACAGAATTTCAAATTAAAATTACAGGTCTATTTAATAACATCTACTTTCATTTTGTACTTTTCTGTTCACAATAGTGTATCATGGAAGAGCAGGTATATTCTCTCTTCACATCAGATACACTCTGTAATTTCAGCTGCAGTTGAAGCTAATACAAGTAGAAAAATAATTTTGTGGATGGTTTTCTCTGCACTTCTTAAAATTTTTCTCTAAATCTATACTCCCTTCTTAGCACAGCAAAATGAAACCTTGACGACTGTTGATACTAAACTCATTTAATAATATAAATAAGGATCTAAAAATATAATAATGATTACGGACATTAAATGGCAGTTCGAAAAATATAGGTAGCTACTACATTGCCAGGACAGATGAAAATAAATGCATTCATACCTGATTTCCAAGCCCTTTCTCCCTGAACCTACAATGTAGCATTTTCTTTTTATGCTTCAATGAGTTGCTTTTCATAATTAAACAACTATCTGTAGAGCAGTTCTTTATGTGTTTATTAAAGATTCTCTAACTCATTTCCTGTTGACACAAAATTGTTTGAGTGGCAAAGTAACTGTTACAAATAGCTGACATCCAAGGAAACGAAGGGGACTGTTTAAGTGGGTTAAGTTTGCTCATGAACTTCCATTAGGAATTTTTAAACTGTAATCTTTACTTGAATTGAATTACTGTTGTGCAGTGCTTTAATTCCTTTAAAAATAACATTAATTTTAGTGCATTTTAAAAGTCTGTAAGCATTATCTATGCCCGTGAACATCTGTCTAAAATGGCTTGATTCCAAAGATACTGCAAAAGTTAAAGTTCAGTTGGTGATTTTGTCCATTGTTTAGCTAACACCAATTTTGTAAGGTCTGAACTTAACCATTGCTGTCATTCAGTTTCTCCCTCTCCTTTCTCATTTTTTTAAGAAGGAGAGTGGAAAAAAAATCCACTCACCTAACAATATTGTTTAATTCCCTGAAAAAGTAGCTAAAAACCTTCTACACAAAATCTAAAATGAAAGCTAAAAATTGTATGAATTCCATATATACCCTTTCAAACATTGTTTCAAACTTTATAATTTCAAACTCTTAATAACATTTTAATTATTAACTAATCCCAATTTCAGCTTTTGTGGACGCATTTTAAAAGAAGTAGCCATTATCTCATGATGTAAATTAAATAGTTGTTGTCAGGTCTATTCAATAGTATATTATTTTATTTACCCCACAGCTGATAACAGTCATACAATTCACTCCAGACTGGTCTTCCCATAAGTTAGAGCTATAATGTCTCCAAAAGGGATAAAGAAAGTCATATCCTCTACTTCTCAGCTTATTTTCATCATTACATATATTCTTACGGTATAATAAATCACATGAAATACTTTTTGCAGCTACAGGGCTCAAGGAGTGTCTTCTGTGCTTGATATTTATTTGTGCTCCAAAAATATATCTGAATCTTGCTGAATGAGGATCTGTGTGGTACACTAATACAAGTGTTTAGGCATGTTTAGAGTTTAGAAATGTAATTATATGACACAAATCTAATCATACTATATGCACTGTCTCAAAACATGCATAGGTTTTATATGAAATGCAGCATCCAGTATATGTTGCTCAGTAAGCTGTGAAAGGAAGGTGAACATCCTGAAAGTCTGAGCTCGCCATCTGACATGGTAGAGGTAAAAATACTCATCTTCTTAGCAATTAAAGAGCACTTTGAAGGACCACCCCTGACTACTACAGCCAGTTTGTAGCCCATACCTAACCAGATGGTGGGCTATGTTGCTGGAGAAAAATTTTCTAGTGAATAGTGGGACTGATTCTGTTCTCATTGATTTCCTTAATGCAGAACAGAGGAGCAGAAAGCCAGAGTAGCCCTGGGTTTTCTTTCATTTCTATCCAATTTCCTCCTGGGTGTTGGTTTTTGATTTTGTTTTATTTTGGGGTTTTGTGCTAGGGAAAAGAGATAAAAAGGAAAGAGCTCTGAAGTAAATAGATACTGAGAACTAGGATTAAATTTAGAGGAAGATGCTCAATACCTTATTGGGTCCTCCCACATAACAGCTCTGCATCACCAGTCATGATGACAAGTTTGGAGATCTTGGAAAAACAGATCTCGGAAAGCAGCCATATTTTTGGCAAAATATCTATGCATGCGATTAATTGATTTCTAGGCCTGCTGTGTGCTTCCATCATTCTGTTGTGGTCACAAAAATAGACCTCTGCACACAGGGTAACTTTGTGTAATGTGAGGGAACTTCACAGACCTGTTCTGTTTCTTCAGTGAAGGATAACATGGTTTATTGTCAAATGGATTAGACCATAGACAGAGAACAGTGGAATGGCTGGTGACACAGAATAGTGAAAGGACAGGAGGTTGTGGACAGAAATTGAAATACAGGAGGTTACAGTGGAACATAGGAAAATACTTTTTTCACTATGAGAGTGGTGAAGAGAGGCAGTGGAGACTCTCCAAGAAGCTATTCTAAACCTAACTGGACACAGTCTTCGGTTGAGCTGGGCTAGGTGGTCTTCAGAGTTTTCTTCCAACCTCAGCCGCCCTGTGATCCTGTCAATCAGTAAGGAAATGTTATCAGGAGTTAATGAAAGAAAACACGAAAAAGATTTTTTCTGCTGTTTTTCAACTATAACATGACCTTAAGAGAAGCAGTGAATAAATGAGATGCTTGCTTCATTTTTGTTGTGTTGCTTGTCGTGTTCTTATGAGAGAAGAAAAACACAACCATTTATCTGTGAATGCAAAGCACATTTAATCTAATATTTTCATATTCCCAAACGCTCTGTTCTTGTTTCTCATATTTGGGGCCCCATGTGCCATGGTTTGCTCTCTGGTCAAGTATAGGAATCATGGAATTCATTTTGCATTGCACTGATAATGTGGACCACTTGTATTCTCAAATGTCTTCTTTAGAAGATTTTGTATTACTATTATTATTATTTATTATTTTTATAATAAAATCCCCTGAAATAAAAGCCCACCTAGAAAATTAATTGATTATATAGCTGTCCTGGTAACTTTTCATACCCTAGTTGGCAGTAAATGTTTTATTTCTAGAACTCTTTGTCTTTTAAGTTTGAATAATAGAATATCTATTTTTTTCACAGAACTGATTTTACTCAAGCTGCAGAGACTTTAAAAAGTTTGGAAATCTCAGAAAGATCTCAAATGGAAGGGTTGTCTTTAGTAGTGCCTCATAAACTTGAATGCTTTTAAGTGTAAGTCAATATCTTCCTAAAGTAATGTGGATCTTAAACATTCAGGTCTATTAAAACTTTATCAAAACTAATTGGAGGCTGAAAAATTATAATTACTGTTAATTTGAATAAGTGTATTCAGTTTAGCTATGCACATGAAAGTCAGAAGTTGTAACTGCATTGCAATCAATATAAATATCAAAATCTCTTGCAATGTTTATCTTCTTATAAATTGACAAACGTTTCAGAGTTCGTAATGAAACATTTTTTACACAATTTTTGACAGTTATGTAATTGTGGACCACTAAACATAGCTGCAGATGTGGAGAAGTGGTTTTTTTTTTCTGACAACTCTGGCCTTGGGTGACTCTCATGGATCATCTTTCTTATGATGACTTATCTACCAAATGAACAGAGGAGTTATATGCCATGTAAATAATACAGAAATAACAGGTTTGGAAAATATGAACTCATATTTTAGTTACCTTAAAACTATTTTTTTCTTTTGCTTGCTTGTAATTTTTTTTTTATGGTGGTATTTTCAGACCTGAGGTGTTTTTCCAGCCCTCAGCATCTGAACAGACCATATCAGAAGTGATCTTTGAAAAGCACAACAGCAGCATTTCTTTACTCCAGTATTTAATCCACTTCCAGCTTTTAATTGAAAAAGGTTGGATTATTGCTTTTAATTTAAAGCTTTCATCAGCTTTTAAAATTGATAGTGCCTATATTCACAAGGGATTAAGAAAGAAAATAAGTATACATTTTCACAGCCTTTAAATCACATAATTTACCACTGAAATTAATGTGTATTATCTTGAATTATTATTTGATCTTATACATAAGTGCTTTGCTATTTAAAAAGAGTCTTAATAACAAATTTACCAAAGGCAGTTCAAAACCCTTTTATCAATTTTTTTTCATTAGTATCTCCCATTTTCATTTCATTCCTTTTGTTCCTTACCACCTTCTTCATCCAGAAAAATAAGTAACAGCCAGTGTCGCTTTTGAAATGGAAAAATGGTTTCAAATCACTGGCAAAGCTTAATGACTTCTGACTGCTGAGATATGTTAATTTAAGCCAGACCAAATGTTCCTCAGCTGCAAATATTTGGTGTTGTTCACTGGGAACTGGCAAGATTTATGAGGGCCCAGTGGCAAAGGCTCTCTGCTCACATGCCTCACATTACAATTGTTTCACATGTTAGATGATAAAAGGCTGTTTGAAAAAAAAAAAAGAAAAAAAAAAGGGGGAGGAAGGAAAAGAATCAACTTTTCACAGAAAATGTGTATAGGCCCAAAGAGGATGAGGACCTGGAAAGACAGCTATGCTTTTTTCTGTCAATGAATCTTCTCAAAGAACCATTTAACTGCTGAATTAATGTGGTATTCTCATGCCAATCTGCATTCTTTTCACCCTCGCAAAACATCAAAATCCATGTGACTAGATGGTTCAAAGCACTGGTAATGGAGCATAGAGGACTTTTTTTTTTTTAACTTCTAGGTGGCCAGTCCAAACCTACTGCAAACTGATAGTTGCCAAAAGTCTTTAACCTTTGGCCCTTGGTTGTTTTTGAGAAGTTAAGTTAGTGAGCTCAGTTTAGTAATGCGTAGACGGGTACCTACATCATGAATAGCATAGTAACTTATTCTGATAGACATTCTTGATAGGGGGATCTTACCTGGATAAGGCAGACACTGAACTGTTCTCTGGGAGAAGGCACCTGTTTGAATAGCACATCAATAGGAAAAATCTGTGAAAGCATTCCCTGACATTAGTTTGCAAGACTGTAAATTGGGAAACATTCGATCTGTTATAATTCTAAAATAACAGCAAAGAAAAACAGTAGAGGGAATGGACCACAAGTGATGTTCATAAATTTAGTTTTTTTCATATATGTTAAATTAAACTTTTACTTGCTTCATTATTTAAAAAATTAAGTCCTCATGGCCTTACATTTAATTTTTAATTTGTAAGTGATTGTGAAATTTGAGGATCTTACAGTATTCCTGTAGGTTCCAATAGGATTAGATTTTTTTTTTTTTTCTGAGAACAGTCGCCAAAAATTCTCACTGGAAAATCCTAGTGTGCAGAGAAATTAATGAATACTTTCTCTCCTGCATTGGATTGAATAACATACCACCTATAGCCCCTCTCCTACCCCTAAAATCTTTGGAGCAAATGTAACTTTGCTTTCCAAGTCTGTCTGAGGTTGTTATTGTCAAAAGCCTAATTGCTGCTTTCATGCAGACAGGTAAACTCAGTATTAGAGCTCCTGGTTTACCACTGCTGCTAATGCTTCACTACTGTTTTTTGTACCCTATTTCTTCTTATACCTGATAGAACAAGTAAGTTCTTCCAAAATTCAGAGGAAGAGAGGGTAAAGCATCTTTACTAATGCTGGATGAAATCACCTCCAAAACCAGACAAAACTCCTACAGGATATTTCCATGGAAGTCTTGAGGGCATCCTGAGCTGAGTGAGCATCAGCGTGAATTCATTCAAACTTTATGGTATGGATGTTTGCAATCAGAATAGATTAACCCTGATTATACAAATCAGCTACGGTGAAGGTCTACTAAGCACAGAAATGACTGCTCTAATGATTATAAGGTGATAACTCCTGAGCAGCATTCAGGGTTTTCACTGAAGGTAGTGGAAGCTATGAGGGCTAAGTGCATTCCTAGCCTTTCAAACAGGAAAGAGAAATGCCTCTGCAGGGATAAAAATGCCCCTTTGAGTGTTAAGAAAGGATTTTCACTTTTTCAGAAGTACATAATGATTCTCACAGACAAGAGAAACATCTTGAAATAAATAAACTGAATGTTGGAGGTTTGGGGTTTTTTAAATGTTTATTAACTAAAATATAAAAATTATTATGCTCATATTTGCATTTAGGCTGAAACTATTGTTCCTTAGGGAAAAAAAATGCACCATGTATTTGTGTTAAATACTCTAATTATGCTCTTCACTGTGATAAAAGGAAAAAAAGCTGACAGCCAACAAAAGAAAAAAAAAATCCAAATTCTTTTCTTGCTTTAAATATGACACAGATTGTAAAAAGCAATATTTTTACCCTTGAAATGTTTAGAAGTATTGACATTCTGTCCACTCAATTGTCAGCCTGTCTTTAGAGATAGAGCTTCGAGGTTCTTAGCATTTAGTAAACTGACACTGATCTCTACTCTTCTTTAAACTTGTATGCAATTCCTGTCTTAAAAAAAAAAAACAAAACACCTCCATGATACCACAAAAGGTTACTCTTGCTGTAGACACTTCAAAAATTCTGTGCTATCCTTATGGCTGTTTTTCTGGTCTTCCAAATTAATATATAAACCTTACTAGTTGTAATTTAAATTTCAACAAAGCTTGAAAAGGGATTTGGGAATATTATGGACTGCTGTTCCTGGGGGTACATGCAGAAGTTTTAGCTTGTGCTACTGTAAGGAAGCTCCTTGGAGCCTCAGACCCAGGGAGGAAGGGGAAGTGGCGGGACCTATGTAGACGTAGAGCAAAGAGCTGGTGGAGTTAGAGGCATATCTGGGAGGCAAGATCTGTCTTCACAGCTTCTTTCGTTAATCCAGTGAGAGTTTGTGTATGTTACCTGATCAGCACAAAATCAGCTTCATGAATCTGAGGGTCCAGCTTTGTGTGCTTAACAGTAAAGTATGTGTCAAAGCCTGCCTTTCTTACCTGAGCAAAACTCTGGTGGAATTTAAGTAAATGTTAGACGTGAAAGCCCGAAAAAAAAGGATTTGCTCCTTTGTGTACCAAATGGGTATATAAACAAAATTAGCTGCATGTTCATAAAGGCTAAAGCAAGAAGAAGTTTAACACTGTAGAATAAATTACCAAACCTTCCTAGCAGAAGCAATGACATCGCTTGATTTCTCTGTCATTATTCATATTGCACTGTTTACTTTAGAATACTAGAAAAGTCCCTTATGATTTAAATAAAGTTTGTCATGTTTTACTTCGATTGGCATCCAAATGCTTCACTGACAACATATATGCTAAATTTCTCTGTCTTCTTTTCTCCTGCTTATATGATGAAGCATGATCTGTGGTATTTAATGTAATCAGAGTATCGTTAATTTTCTGCTAAAATGTTTCTGCATATGGCCATGCAAAATAAGTACCTACCGTGCCATCAGTTGGTTAAAGAATCAAAATGAGGATGACAGTGTTTTTCTAAAGGAGATTTCTCTGAATCTTTCCACCCACAGGCTCTGTTGAAGGCAGTAAATAGTCCATTTTTGTTAATGAAGCTTCACTCATACAGCTGGGATTGTTTAATATTTTACGAGTGTTACTTTGTTTTGCTCTCAACGATCTCAGGCAGTTAAGGATTTATGAATCGTGTTTTTCTCAGCCCATTTGCGGTTTCCTATCTTCCCTGGCCTTGAGAATATGTTTAAATTTATTAAAGCGAAGCAAAGGCTCATTATTTCAAAGGAGAGCCAAAGTGACACAGTGAATTGGTTATTAATGGAAAGGCACTGCCATAGGGCGATTGAAATTTAATGATATCCTACAAGAAAAAAATGAGGGTGTCACTTTCCAAAAAGTCATGCTAAATGCCAGCCTTTTTAAGGTCCTGCCGCTAATTTTATGCCTGCGCACAGTAATGTTTTCAAAAGCGTTTAGGAAACACGGACCAGTGACTGTACTGATTATCCTTTTCACCTTCTCGCCTGTTCCAAATGGGTTTGTGCAGTGAGCGATTTAATCTCTAAATATAGGGAACGTTAAAAAAAATAACATTGCTGTTTTTCACAAGCTAAGGGCCTTTTGCAATCCTCCAGAGATGGACTTGCAAATATGCTATCTCCATATGCTCACAGTAAGCTCTCAAACTGGCTCATCACCAAGAAAAAAGGAAACCAGAAAACTTCAATCACTTTATTTCTTCTGCTTTTCTGTCATTCAAGAGATGTTTTATGTACACAGAGTACATTTAGCAAAATTTAAGTCACACGTGATTAGAGCATACCTAGGAATCTCTGAAATTTCTCAGTTTTCTCCTGATTAGTCTGTATTTTCTTTCAGAAAACAGTTCTTGTTTCCTGAAATGCCTTCCACCTGTTTCTGGATTATTCTTAGTTTTTAATGTAATGTTCATATAGACTTTGTCACTATGTTTTCTCAGTTTGAAAGACAAACTGTACAATTTCCTGGCAAAATTCAGTGTATTCTTCTGAAGTGAATGTTGAGACTTGGGGACTTTTTGTATGGTTGGTTGGTTTGGGCTTTTTTTTAAAATTTGAGCTGGTTATAATTCTCAGACCACAGGGATCCTATAATGTGGTCCTTAAGTAACTGTTGAAAGAGTTCCAAATGGAAGAGGGAGATGAGGAGAAAGGGGAAATACCTGTCCTAGGACTGCAGGATCAGGCTGATAGAAACTTGCTGATGATGCTGGTGCTCAGTGGAGTATTATTGTTTAATGTTCCAGTGCTAGTGATAACTGTATGGTTCCTTCTAGTTGCATGTTTCAACATGTGATTTACTACAACTATAACCATGTTTAAGCACAATTGAGGAACACGGATTGAGGATAAATCATGGATAACACAAGGTCTGTGTAAATGTCTGGACAGAAAATAGCTTGTGATAACCATGTCAAAAAAGCAGGCTTTACATCAGACACCTCACAATGTTAGATGACTGCTCCTTTGTAAAAGCAGAAGAACTGGTGAAGAATTCTCATGCCATGACAACAAAGCTGCTATGGCTACACAAGCTATTGTTTGACCTTCTTCAGTTCTCAACCATTGGGATGAAGAATCCCCTTTAATACTTCCCCATAGCTGTTCTCCTGAGATATCAGCTCCCGCAGAAAGCATACAAATATGCAGCAAAGTGAAAAGGGGTAGTAGCATAAAGGGATATTTGGTATCAATCATCCTCAGTTAATACAGAAGTGGTAGAAGTCTTTGGTGGAAAAGACATGCTAGGTCACCTAGTTCATCTTTCTGCTGGTGCGGGAAATGTTCCCGACATATATTTTCTAGTGCCCTGTCCAGTCTAGTTTAAATACCTGATGCAACTCATTTATATTTATATTGTAATTTTCTTACAAACATAAATATAAAACCAAACTTCAGAGGTTGCCCTTGACAGGCATATTAGTAACAAATCATTTTCTAACCTTGTGTATGGTAAATTTCCAACCATCTGCTGACAGGTAAATAGAATTTTTTTTTTTTTTTTTTTTTTTATTCTCAGAATACTTTCAGTACTCAGTCTCGTCAAATGAAATAATAATAAAAACAACAACCTTAATTATAAAACGACAGCACCATGTTGTTTCTAACTGGAGAAATGTTGCCCTTTCTGGAGGTGTGAATGTGACAAGCATCCCCTGCTCCTCCTACATGAAGGATAACCTGTGATCTTAAACATACAATCTTCTGTCTGCATGCCATAGAGGTGGAGGCAGTCTGAAGGCAGTAAGACTAATAGCCATCTCCCTACCTTTTACACATTAGCAACCCTAAAAAAAAAATTAAATTATTGCCAAATTTTGAACTCTTTCTCCTACAGAGCAGGATGCTGGGGCAAGAGCTTCTGGTTTGTTCTGTCTATAGAAAATTTGCAGTGGGAAGAGTAATTTGCAGAATGGAGCCAGGCTAGGTGACATGAAACATGGTGAGTGTCATTTCTGAGAAAGTAGCAGACATTGTTTCATACGCCCCCGTCTTGGGTCTGTGTGTGGGTGTTGGCAGTGTTACCTGTTCTGCAGGAAGCAAAAACTGCTTCTCAGTCTATGGAAACCACTCAGTGAGAGGGTCTTGCTCTGATTAACACCAGGAGATGGAGGGATTAGCTTCTGTGGAGTGCTCACTGTCTTCTTCTCTGGCTTAAATCACTGAAAAGGAAGGATCTATCTGGGTGCAAGAATTACTATAGCCAGTGCCATGCCTTCACAGGGACTTTCTGTTTTCTGGGGCGAGGGGGTAGAAAAGTCAGAAAATAGGGTTGGTGAGACCAGCAAACACTGTGTAAACTGAGCCTTATTAGGATTTGCATACAATTTTAAAGAACACGTGGAGAAATGGTGACTCAAGGGCCTGCAACTTCGGTCCCTCTGAGCTCCCTGTTTTAACCATAAACTTATCATCTTATAACCTTTCTAACAAAGACATAACCACTTCAGCTACATATATTTTGATTGTTTCATGACAGTTTACTGGAGGTTTAGCAATGACAGATTTCTTCATTGTCTTTTTGCCAAAATTTGTCCTTTAAGTCATTTTTGTTGACTGCCCCTTTTAGCAGCTCACCTCACAATGAGAGAGGAGACAATTAATGGGAGGGTGATTTATCACTGCCAAAAACTGTCAAGGACTTCTGTTGTAGCTGGAGAAAAAGCAATTTCACATTATGGCATTTCATTCCGAATACATTGTATTTACAGCTCACAGTTTTATTTTCAGAGCCTATTATCAGGTGAAACAGTTGCATCTGAAATGTTGTTTGTGACATAGGTGACCTGTTAGGATTTGATAAGTATTTACGCCAGAGCACAAGGGGCTCACACATCTGCTGTTGGCAGAAGCAATGGAAAAAAATAACCTGGAAATGAGGCGTTTGATTTTTCTGGTTCCTACACTCGAGCATCTGTTGCTATAATTAAGTGGCATTCAGTAATTGCAGAGCAATGGTGAAATAAACATATGCATTCTTGCCAGCTTTTAGGATTTGGTGTCCTTACAGTAGGAGAGACAAGCAAAGTGACTTCAGCAAGAACAAAGGGTTCTGTAACAAAGTTTAGCAATTAACTTTCCTATTGCATAAAGAGGAATTTTACAAGGAAAAAGAAATAGAGGAAAGAAAACAAAAATCTAAATTGGCCAGTAGCTTTTGTACATTTAAACCGATCGCCGCAAGAGCTAAAGCAGAATGTTGAACTGGGAGCATTTTAACATTTTTTTGTTGAATGTAGTTGTATTTAGAAAATAAAAATTGAGCATGCAATACTAACTAAATAAACAAGAATGGAAGAAATCTATTATACTGAGAGAGTTTATAATGAAATTTATTCCTTTAATTTGAAGGGGGAGTTGAGATCTCTGTGAGGGCCCCTGCTGCCTTTGTTTATGCCTCAATTGTGGTGTAAATGAAAACAGAACCTGGTGGTCAGTATAAGTTAAAGAACACTGGTTAAAACAGGCTTTTTAAATAAATCATTTATAGGACATTAGTTAAACAATCATATATTCCTTATTCTGTGGTGAGATTCAGTATACTTTTTTAGATTATTTTTTAGAAGTAGTATGAACTGGAAATATATTTTTTCTGAGAAAGGATTGCAGTCAGAACACTGTCTCATCTGATCAGTAGTTATGTGATTGTTGTAGTTTTTTACCTTTTAAGAACAGGCTGTCCAACAAGTTGTCTTAACAATGGCCCTTGTACTAAAAATAAAAATAAAAATGGATAATTGAATAGCAGTACCCATGTAACCCAACAGATATGTGGCAGATGTAGCATGTTATAAATTCTGAGAACCTAAGAATAGAAAAGAGTGTCTGTCTCTTGCTGTCTGTCGAAGCCAATAAAGAGTGAGCATGAAAAAGAGCTCTTGGTATTGTCTGAGGAGGCCATTCTTATATATGCTTTGGCACTTTCACTTGCATGGTCTGGAGCAAGTTTGACATCAACTATATCCCTGCCTTTTTGGCTGGTGGGTGAAGTAAGAGCAACCACTGTGCAGTGGGCAGAAAAAAATTTCAGTAAGTATCTTGAATATATGCATAGATACATATATGCATACGTACACATCCATATATATTCACATCCACATATGCAGAGAGAGGAAAAGAGATGTAACATCAATGAAACAAAGAGAAAAATATCTTGTTTAGTGGAGATAGAAAAAGACTAAAAAGTGAAAATAGCTGATATTTTTTATTTCAGTTCCCATCACTTACATTCATTTCTACATGGCCATAGCAAGCCATAACAAGTCAGTCAGAGCTTTAAAGAACTCACAGGATCAGGATCTTTGTGATCTTTGTTGTATGTGAATGTCAGATTGCTTTTCTCACTTTACTGTTCAGATAGTGAAACTGAATCTGTTAATGAATTTTGTTTGCAAATGCAAATATTTTAAGGAGCAGGTATAGCTTTCTAATCTGATAAAATAGAATATTATTTTTAGCTGCATTTAATTAAATTTAAGTAACTACAATTTAAAAGTTATTATTGCAACATGCATTTCAATTGTATAGTTCAGAAAAAAAAAATAAATCTCATCAGACTTGAGGACATTGATGTGTAAGAGTCTGATTCTAATAAACTGCATATATGGATGAACCTGCTTTTTTATTCTGCAAGTAAGCTATTGGATTTTGATACTGTTTGAGAAATGTCATGAAGCTATGTGCCTGAACTAGGTGAGAGTCAGGAGATTTTGATTGTTTCAGGTTTTGTCGATAACCTGTTGTGTGACTTTGGGCAAAGCACTTCACAACTCTGTGCCTTTGTTTCCCTCTGTGCTGATTTACAGAGGAAGGAGTTACCCCTTAAGCATCTGCACAGGACTTTGAATTCCTTCTTGAGCCCTAGGCGTTAAAAATAAGTATTCTCACATTAAGTATTTCATTGAGCAAGGTTGGAAGCTTTTTATTTCTGATGGAGGCGAGCCCACGGACAGTGGCTGTGAGCCTACTCCTGCCATCCTTGCATTGGCTTCTGTTTCTGAGCCATTTCAGGAGGGAATGTGGCATTAGAACCTCTTATAATCAACATTCTTTTGCCAGCATCCATTCTCAGCCTATTAAAAGAAAACAGATAGTTGTGAGAACTCTGTCAATAGTGGAAGATCTATTATGTTGTCCACTAAAAACTTAGTAGATGCTATAGGAGTGATTTTAATTGAGATTTTTACAACCGTTTGATAACACTGTTTTGATCACCGTATTTAGGGATGGATTCCAACAGTGGACATAAAACCTCTGACTAATCCACTGAGTCACCCAGTCCCTGTCATATATTGCTTAATGGTCCATGCTGCCAGGAATTATAATAGCTTTCTAGTAATAATTTTTTTTGAAAGAAACTTTATGGGCACAAAGTCTTATAAAAGTTTAAACTCAGTTTTTTAAAAAGGCAATCAAGGAAAACTTCCTAGAGCTATGATAAACTGCAGAATTTCCTTTTTTATTTACAATAAATGTAGAGTCTTACACATGATATAAGTTAATGACTAATATTTTAACTTTGGTTGGTTAATGTTTGCAGGGCACTTACAGATGCTAGAATAATCTCTAATGTTTTTGCTCAATCTGCTCTGGAGATGGATGAAATAAATAGTTTAAACTAATTAATGTAACACCAGCTGTTACAAGTGCTTGGCAGACGTCTGTGAGTTTTGATGGGCAGAGAGCGGCTGTTGTACTTGACTTTATTTTAGTACAATGTTGATCACAGTGTAAGCTGGAATAAGTGACGAGCCAAAGGAAAGAACAGAGGATGAATTCTGTGTAATGCAAAATAAATATTGCCCTTTTTCTGAAAGTATTTTTTGAGGTCAAGGGAGATTTATAGTGGACTTCCATTAAGTCATAAGTGCTGTGACAACAGCTGTGCTAAGCATGCTCAGTATTAACATGCTTTACAAAAGCTGCAGAGATGCAGGCATCTATGAAATTTCACATTGCCTTTAGATTTCAAGACATGTTAAGGCTTCAAATTAGCACTTTGTCTGCATATTTAATTTCTACCTAGCAATTGCTGTTAGAAAGAATAGATGTTTAAGACAGGTAGATAAAAAGTAACATTAGTTCTAGAAAGTTAATATGCTTGCAAAGAATAAATTGGATTTCAGTGCTGTTTGTATGCACATGATTGTACTGTGTGTTTTTTTATTTATTTTGCACTCTAAAGAATGAGCATGACTGCAGAAACTTTCAAGGTGCAAAGCAGTAATATCAAACTGAACTTGGTACTTTGTACTATAGCTTTAATTTATCAGTGCCCAGTCAAAAAACCACAACAAAGCCTAAAATACATGTATCTGATGAGAATTCATTGTTTCTCTGTGATTTAATAGTAAGTTAAAATATCCAAGTAACTTCTCTTTTAGAGTTGGAAGGTAGAATAATTGTGCTGTGACAGGGGAACGATGGCTGCTATCTCTCTATGTGCCAGCATTAAGATAACAGTGTCATTGTACAGATTGTTACCCTGTGAATATGTCTAATAAGTTATTATAGCATGCTGAGCAGATGGCAAGTGTGCTCCTGAAAGAATTGATGGATGGGATATGATGTCATCAGTGAGATGACAAGGTTCACAAGGTACTTGACCTCCAAGAATAAGTCCTAACTGGTTAGAATTCTAAATGGTGAACTTTTGTGACACTGGCTAAATGGGAAATATGTGCAATTTGTATTTCTTTATGGTAGTGTTTACCCTTTTCACTGAACTCCACATAATGGGATTTGGTCCCTGAAGACTTGGAGATATTGTTGGAAGGTTTCACCCTGTAACCTTCAGAGGGTTTCAAATACAAATCTATACATCTAAACTTTAACAAAATCCCACCAAATTATATTTATGAAGTCAGGCTCATAGCTTTTCTTTGTTTATATGTATGTAAGTATACAGCATTTAATTGAGATGGTCAATTAATTTAGCATGTTCTCCCAAAAGAGAAAGCTGCTGACTCAGTGAGAAAGCATAAAATTACAGTTTATACTTTTATAAGAATGTGTTTGAAATTGTGAGCTATGCTAACACTATAGACTTCTTAAGAGTATGCTAATAATTTTAATTATGACTGGATTCTCCATCTCTAAATTCTGTTAAACAAATAAACATTTGATTGATCTAGCTATCTAACTATCTAAAAAGGTACCTTTCTTTTTATTATGTTCCAAATTATATAGCAGAATCTATACTGGTGAAACACAGTTCTCAAACAGTCCTCTTAGTTCTTTACATGACTTGTGAAATGAAGAAGGTGCATGTGAAAGCCTCAAGATGGAGAATCTCGCTGCTAAAGTTTAAGCACTGTTAACAACTGCATCTGGTAGATACCTACCTTCTCTTCTTTATTGTATGGAGAATTTAGGTCCCTGTTTATAGAGTACTGCTTCCATGGCAGACTGCATAGCCTAGACAGAGGAATTCTACCCTTCATCTCTTTTAGGCACTCAATAAACCCTACCAATCACAAAGGGAGCTCTGCATGTGTATTTTTATGAGCAATTGTGCAGATAGACAAAACTTTCAGAATTAAAAGTTTGTTTACAATTTACGTTGTAAATTGGAAGCAGAATCAGAACATGCAAAAGAATATAGAGAATATATCAAAAAAAGAGCTACTGAAATAAAGGGAATAAATGAATACTAAAGCTATATGCTATGCTTTTCCTACAATGAAAGTTTAAAGAGTTTGGGGTCATGTTTCTTAACCCCTGAAATTCATAAATCTTTTTTTTTTCCCCCTCATTGATTTAGCTGTATTGGGCAATGATCAAAAGCAGGAAGATAGAAAGAAGAGGCAGGAACGTAATAATCAGGCTTTCTTAATCTTTAATAAAATACTGGTAGTTTCTTAAAATGCTTATTGTTATTTGGCTCCTTTGAAATGAGAAGATAAATTCCTTGTGGAAAACTCTTCCATGTTTTATTGATTGTTTGTGAAGCAAAACATAAATGCTATATACAAAAATAAACTATGAGAGCATGTACATGCATACTTGTTCTGAATTCTTTATGATATTTATTTTCAACACTGATAGTTCTTTGCAATATTTGAATATTCATGTGACAGCATAGGGCTTATTTATATGAACTGAAACAAGAGGAAACCAGATGAAAGCACTATAAATCCTATGAATAAGAACAATATATTATCATTTTCCTATTTCCCAATATTCTGAGTTTCAAGTAAGTAAAAGTTGTTTGTAAAATTTCTGCTACTGGGGAGTATTGTTGCATTTCTTAAATCAGATTGTAGGTACAATAAAACTTTCATGTTGCAAATTGCTTCCATCTTTCCTGTATAAATAAGATTCTGAGGGTTTCTAAATTACTTCAGAATTACAGAAAAGCTTTAGATTTAGTTGTAAATATTATAACACTGTATCAAATTTAAAGTAATCACTTTGAAAATGCGAATTATGATTTAAAGTTACCATCTTTTATTTATTTATTTATTTATTTATTTATTTATTTATTTATTTATTTATTTTAAATCCATGTCCCTAATCATCCAACCCAATGCAACTGTTTTACTCATGTTGTGGTATCCGATTCTACTGGTTCAGGAAATGTACAGACAGTAGAAGGGAGATACTGTGGCTCTCAGATGATACTCTCTTCGTTTTACTTGTGTATTAAGGGTAGAGGTATTGTGCCTGCAACAAATAGTGACGTATTTACATGTGATTACCAATTGTTTTCTCTCTGCATGTAGTTTACCGTCTATACTGAATTATTGTCTCTGGTTTATTCGAAGTTTGCTTATATACAGTAAGAAAGAAATAACCTGCTCAAAACATGCTATTAGTAGAGCAACACAGAGCTGAACCTTTAAACAAATATTTTCCTTATCTATAGTATGCATCCTTTGTTAGTGGGTGGATTTAAGGGATTTAGTTCCATTTTTGTAAGGTAATATCAAAAACTAATAGTGAAATGTCAGTATTAATATGTACCAGTTTGTTAACAAAATTAAATAATAGTCTGTAGAAATATTTGAAACCATTAGATGAGTTTATCAAATAATTTGATAAATTTTTGACTTCTCAGTTTTTTAATAAAACTGAAAAAATCCCAGTTTTCACATCTCTTACCATATCATCATGTGTGTATTGTTTGTGTGGCTAAAGTTTCAGGAGCCAAGTCTTTCCTGCTCAATCTGATCAGTTCATATATGTCTGTATGTATGTCTATATGCTAGAGACATGTAAAATATTAATAGAAGGTCAATGAGTGTTCACCGAGCTCTCTTTACCATATGGCCCCTGTGGAGGATAGAAAACCCTGGCTAGCTTAAGCCTGCCATATGGGCCTGGTGGAAAAAGGTAGGTCTTGCACACAGTGCAAACCTACCATATGGACTGGGTGGAGCACTCAAAACTCTAAACATTTCTTGTACACCAGGGCCTTTTACACGGAAGAATGTAAAAACATACATAATACATTACACACAAAAGCCAGTGAAAAATGGATCAATTGTTTAGGTTTAATATGATGCTTTCAAGCAGTGTCCAAAACTATATAAATAATCAGGACTTATTTTGAAATAGTAAGGAGGATCATCAATCATTTATAACTGACTTTTTTACTTTGCATTTAACATCTGTTGTATAATGGGAATGTACGATACCTTAATGCTGTACAAAGACAGAACATCCAAAAATAGTGATAGGGTTAAAGCAAAGTTTTTCTGAATATGCTCCCCTGGGTCTCTTTTTCCTCCTGTTCTTAACCTGAAACACAAATTTAGCACACTCTGTAAGAGTTGTGAGGCAAATGCTGGATTTAGAAATATCTTCTGTGCTCTTAATCTTTTGGGGAATTGAGATTAAGCATAGGATAAGATCATTGATTCAACTTTATTCCCTCTGTGAAGAGTGTGGTGTTACATAGTGGTGTCGTCTTTTATAAACCAAAGATGTAGTAAAGTAGTATAGTAAAATGCTCGTATTTCAGATCACTGGACCTAATGTTGAACTTTTCTACACATTGCCATATAAACATATCTATATTGTCTTGATTTTTTTTTTTTTCTGGTCTTGAAATTTCAACAAGCAGACTAATTTCTTCATATCTTGGAAGGGGAAGAAACTGCTGAATCAAAGACACTTTAGAAACAATGTGTTACTGAGAAAAATGTTTGAGATGTAAGGAAAAATTGTAGGAAGCGGTAGAATAAACTGACTTGTAGACCAGCTAGGACAAAGAGAAGACAAGGGAAAGTGATCCTGAAAATAATAATAATTAAAGAAGAATTTGGATTTTACCATTTGAACTCATTACATTAAAATTTTGGTAAACAAACAGACTTCGTCAGTAGCACTGACTGCCTTTCAAAAACTGAACAAAAAAATCACTGAAGTTTCTGTGGCTTGCTCGTCTCAATTTCCTGGGTGCAGCAGTTCACAAAACCGTGCATGGTCATCATTTCCTGATGCAGCTTTTGCTTTTTTTACTAGCTGGGCTAAAAGCCAACCTGTTGTTGGAATACTGAATAAAAGTATTATCCTTAAATGTGTAATGAGATAATAAAGCTTGTGCAATTTGTTTCCATTTGTTTAGGCAGTAACTGTGTTCACAGTACCATAATGGTAAAGATCTTTTGATTCTGGTTTTGTTTATTTACATTTATCACACACATAAATGATAGTAAAGTCATAGAGAGCCTTTGAACCACTCTTAAGATTTGTATTTTGCTTCTATTACATAACATTTATAGTTACTTAGGGATTGAAATAAATAATTTTTCAATTACGTTATTGGCATAAACATTCAAACATTTACAGAAATTTTGATGTGAAACAGAATTAGTAAGAAGATCTGTCCCTATAGTGGAGTTCCAACACATATTTCCTTGATGTTATGATATGATATAGATAAAAGACTGAATGAATATTTAATTTGCATGAATGTTTTAAACTGGATCCCAGAAAAGATTTTAATTTACCAGCAAGTATATGGCATGTTTGCTATGTAAGGTACCTTAATTTTCTGTATTTAATGTAAACCAAACTGATCCATGTTACATGATTACTTGAAACTATTTTTTATCTTCTTAAATCAGTGCAGAATGTGACCCATAATGCATAAATACATAAAGGATATTTTTTTGTCTTCTCTAATATGTATTCTGATATATTAGCATAAATTACATATTCCAAGACATGAAGACACATGCAAGCCAAATCTCACTTTAAAGTGGATGCCTTAAATGGAGCAGAAAACATTAGAGGTAAAACTTCTACATTTTATTCTATCAGTGAGCATCAAGCTGGTGAATGCCATAGAAATACCACTAATGGACACATTCTGGCAGCTAGTTGCAGATGTTTGATGAATGAATTTCAAGAGAAATCATATCAGATGTAAAAATGCTTGCCTTTTCATTCTGAGTTTTGTTTCTGAGCACTCTGGGGTTTAGGGATTTTGTTTATTACTATGGATTTCTGTGAAAATCAGATATTAGGATATAACCTATAGACAACGGTTTGAGAAATGTGGCTATAATATTGTAAAGAACTGTTTCTGATGCTATAGACTATGAAGCTCATATTGAATTCCCATAGGCAGACAGCCAAATTTCTATTAGGATATCATAACCGTATAATCCAAACTGTGTACATCAGTTATTGTCTGCAACATTTGCATCTGAGTAGCAGAACCATTCCATAGATAGACACATTAAGGATGTTTATTATATCTCTTTAAAAAAAAATATTGTGGGATAATTTTAAAAAGTACTCTCTTATGCAAATGTGGGGGTTTTAGCCCCAAAAATAAGGAAGCCTCTGTGTATACTGATTCATTGCTTTATGATACTAAAACAGCTCAGTCATTTTGTACCCTTCCTGGTGACAATTTGTCAAAATGGGATGCTTCACATCCTTTTGTTTTCAGCAACAATTACTGTATTAGGGGTGAGAAGAGTTAAGATCTTGGAGTTACTAGATCATATATTTCTGTAAAAAGTGTGTATTGCCATTTGGGTACTTAAGCAAAGACTAGATGCTGTTGAACTGTTGGTGATAAAACACCTGTTCCCTTAACCTCTCAGAAGTGTGACTGCAGGGCTGGACCAACACAGTCCCCTAGGTACTTTGTTTTCAAAGCAGAGTTTCTTCTCCTACATTTCCAAAGCATTTGAAGCTTTTCCTTGCATGTTCATGGATTCCTGAACCTGTTGCCCAGTAGCAGTTCTGTCAGTTCAGCCTGTCTGACTTGGTTCCTGATTATTTTATTTTATTGGCATCTTTGACAATACATCTGAGGTAGAAATTTTGGCGAGGCAAAAGCTCGGGAACATCTTTTCTTAATGTGTTTCTGTCTTGCTGTGCATTTTTAGACTGGTCATCATATTCACTGGTCTTCATAGGTTCATGTATTGTAAGTGCAAATATTAGAGGTAATTGGTAGTATCCTTTATGTTAAAGAATTTATTAAAATCATGAGCAATTAATAGGAACTTACAGGAAAGTGAAGAGAATATATGTTTTTAAATATAGGGTTTCTGCAAAAAGCACTGTCACTGAACATTTTATATATTTATCTAAAATAAAATATTTTCTCATGTTATTATAAGAAGAAACATGATGGTGTTCTGTATATTCAGTTAAACAAAGCACTTACATTAATAAATAGATCCAGTTTTACATATTCTGACCAAATAAATATTTTTCTATTGGGACAGATGACCAGTATAAGCTGCCATAAATTCAAAGTGTTTAAACCTCTTTTGTCTTCTCTGTTGAACTTCTCTGACATATTTATTTGTGAAATGCAGTGCTGTTGACTTCTGTGCCGCCACTTTACACCAGATGCCAAGCATGCCTGGTTAACCTCATCTGCTTGCCAGCACTGGGGGGATGAGGGTATGGGACAGGTTATGGGTTGCTGAATGAATGACAGCTGATGACTGTTGCTCAGACACATTACCATATATTCATTTTCTGTTTGGGCATCTGATTCATGCTGTCAGCAGATTACCAGGAACATGGGTCATGTGACCAGGTAGCAGGAGCATTAATACTTAGTCCCCCATAGCTGCAACACAGCTAGATATGGACTTCTTGAAAACATTGACTTTTTTTTATTTTTTCCTGAAGAGAATGAATACTAGAATTATTAACTTAACACAGACCAGGAAAAAACAGTGTGAATACAATGCAGTTGAAGGTATTAACATAAAACCTTCATCTTCAGAGAATTACAAGTTACCAGCTGTGCTCTTATCAAGAACTCCCTTCTTACTACTGTTATGCTTACAAAAGAGAAGTGCTGTTATTTTAGAGGACAATGCCAAAAGTGCTAATATTGTCGATATTCCTTATTTTTAAATCATCTTAAATCCCCAAATAATAGATGTTTTTCAACTTTAATGAAACATGTCTAGAGGATTTTTAATGCAAATCACGTGGCCATTGAAATGATCCAATAAAATCTGTTAAAATGCAATTTTTCCATTATGTATTGTTTTTTCTCTGCATTTTGCAGTAGCCATAGGGAGGCAGTTAGAGGGAGGAATAGGCAGCACAAAATAAATATACATACTGTGGATGTATTGCCTTGTACAGTGCTTTTATCAGTCGAGATGTGCATATTCACATTCATAATTTTGAAAATGGGAGATTTAGTGTACAATATATTCATTATGCAGTCTTAAAGTCCACTCCCTGATTTGAAGTTTGATTTTAATCAGGAATTTAACCTTAACTGAAAATACTTGACTTGATCATTTGGTTCTGCATACATTTAGGAAAGGTGGATGTATGATCAGGCTACCTACGTGAGGGACCCAGCTTCTGAGCCAATGCAGTAAAGGAGATTCAATAGCTATATCACGAACAGTGGGTTTTGATTTCCTGACCAGATATCCCTTTACTGCATAGATGATCATGAACACCCCTCAACATGACTGTACAAGAAACTGAGAATGACTAGTGAACCTATAGGGAGGTGTATTTGCACAACGCTCCACATACACATATGCATGTAAGCAGTTCTCATAGAATTACTACGAAGCCAAGAAACATTATTTTTAGCACTCAGTATTGCCTGTCTGATGGAGTGGAGTTAGCAGAGTACTAATTGGGATGTTTGACATGAACCGGTAAAATACATTTATATTTTTTCCAGCATCCAAAACATAGATAGCCTTACCCTGCATCCAGTTCCTGCCAGTGGCATTTAAGAATCTCTAAAAAAGAAATAATGGGTATAGTTCTTAAAATTAAGAACTGCAGGTTATGATATTATAAAGTGCCTTGTTTTTATACTAATACGTTGTTAAAAATGAAATGAAAATATTTAGCATACCTTTTTAACCATCATTTCTTCTTCAGGAATTTAGAGTTAATTTCTTAATTTCTTCATAGTTAATGAATGTAATTTATTGTTGGGTGTTCAAGATATATGTGTTTTATGATTTTTAGATATATAGAGAATATTTCTCTGACTATCCCATTTCTTCTTTTCCTGATTATTCAATGCACTTAAAAAAATTGTGTGAAAAATTCTGTGAGGAAACAGGATACTTTTTATTATGGGGATAGAGAAACCGCATAATTTTGTTTTGCACATTATGTGTTATGACGCCAAGGTACATAGAATAGAAATGCCATGGGCATTTTAACATTCTGTTGTATGGTAAAATACCTTTGGTTAAAAATAGGAATGATAATTTATTCTGAAATATTGTGAAATCCTTAGAATAAATAAATCAACCAGTACTGCTTGACCCAGCCCTATTCAGTAATATGCTGCAAAGGAAGATAAAGGTTATTAAAATAATCCTTTTATTGAAAGAGAAAATTAGATAAGTTGCACTGATTGACTCTGAGGCCCTCCTAGGGACATGTAAAATGAAGAATACACTGCACTTGATCTAGTCCAAAAAGCCTGAAGAAATCCTCACAGCTGGAACATTACCACTAATTATACATTTTTGCTTTTTGGATATATTTTGTCAATTCTTTCCATTAATTTATAGTGATGTTGTACCAGTAATTCCTTAAGAAAATTAAAATATGTGATCTTTAAAGACAACAAAATATGTTGTCTTAAAAAACAACAGTTTGACTGTTTTGTCTATATCTTGCTGAGTCAGTGTAAATTTCTTGCTCTTGAGCACTCTTTCTTCTCCCCTCCTTCACCTCATAATCACAATCCTATTATCCCTTTCCAAAGTATTTGGCCACCTTGAGTGTCCTTCTCCCCTATTTTCTCAACTTTCCTGTTTCCTCACTTCCTGATTACTGTCTGTCTCCTTGTCAAGTCATCTCCATTTCCAATCTTCCATGTCCTTATTCAAGCCAGCAATACATTCCTTTTTTTTTCCCTCTGTGCTTATAGATAAATTGGCTTAAAAGGTATCAGCATAGGAGGGATATTGCTGAACCTTGGAGAAAGAGAGGTCCCCAGTGTTGTGTTCAAGAGGTGATTCTCCATCTGTCTCTAATTTGCCAATATGACGGCAACTCCAACTGCAGTATGATCGGTGATCCTGTACAGTAGTGAAGAATGATCTGTAGAGATGGCATGTTCTTTAAAAGGATTAAAGAATACTGGAAATTAATTGAAACTCTTTTCCAAAATGGAAAAACATCAAGTTAAAATATTGTGTTTTCAGTTGTTAAAATCTGATAGAATTGTCAGTAAGTCTGAGTCTTACTGTTGGTGGGCAAGTCCTGCTTCTAAACCTACCTCCAAAATGGACGTATAAAACTAAGTTCTTATGTCCATTTATTTCTGCGTAATCCTTTACATCGAGTGAGGATGTGCATATTTCAAAGCCATGCCACTTATGAAAATGACCCATAATGGTATACTTGATAGATAGATGCATGAGACCTACTTGTACAAATATAAGTGACTGCATCAGGTGCAAAGCCATTGCGCATAATGTACACATCCGAGAAACATATTCTCAGTAGCTGTGATCCTTTCCATGTAGGCTTTTAATCTTTTAGTCATATTTCATTAGTGGTGAGTTACTATTCCCAAAATCCTCAGGCAAACATACCAAGCCAAGAAACAGAGCTCAGTGGACAGCATTTGCAATGGTATTATTAACTGTGAGAGCACCAGCCTCTTTGAAGTGTTACAGAAACAACAATCAGCGAGTCAGTCTATTTGAATATTTTATATTCCCCCTTGATTTCCAGCTGCCACAGTTGCAAATCTTTTATTTCAGAGTATTTGGGTGTCCTGGAGAACTGTTGTTAATATGAAAAGAAGATAATAAGTTGTAGATTGAAAAAAAAGTTTTTGTAAGAGTTTGTTTCAGTACATTCCTTTTACAGTCCATAACATCCTTGACAGTTATCTTGCAATGCCCCGTTATAGGTAGGGTGAATCTTGAATGACCAAATCTATAAAGCACCCAAATGATATGGGAATTGGGCAAGACGATTTTATTTATTTATTTAAAATTTGCCTGAAGTTAGTATTCAGTTCAGTTCAGGACATGGGATCCCTTGTTCTTTTGTGTTAATATAAATCCACAATTAAAGTTCAATTGAAGTAGAAGAGCTTCTCAGACTTGAAACTTCTAACTCTGAGAAAGGTGAAATATAAAGCTTTGTACTGAAGAGTGTTTGACAACATAAGCCAAAATCATATTAAGCCAAATGGAATAGATTGTTTCTACAATGCAGAAAAAAATGTATGCGCCAGATTTTTATGGTAGTAAAAAGTAGAAACAGAATCCTCTTTCATCATTCAAATGGTAAGAGTGAGCCTGTGTTAGGAACAAATACACGTGAAATATTTTGCAGAGAACAGAAAAGCATCAAGATGCATTACAAAAAACAACATTAAATGATTACAGGATGGCAGTAATCTGTATAGGGTTTGTTTTTGGTCTTTTTTTTTTTTTTTTTAGTCAGCTATAACGACTTGCTTTCAAATCCTGACAATATCAATGTTCTCCAGTTTGATTGGTGGCCAGTCTGAACTTATCCTACTTGCTTTTAGGAATAAAGACAAGAGAATAGCTGCCTCTATTCATCTATTATTGTTTAAATAGCTGTCACAGCTTCCAGGATGTCTGGTTCCATGTTATCTGGTGAAAGAATAAAATAGAATGGCAACAAACCAAACACAGTGAAATATGTTTGTTGCATTTGGCCCAAACCAGGTGCTGTTTACAGATAAAATCTTGTTTGAACAAAACCAGGTGAATTTTGGAAATTGAAGAACAATGGATGTAGTGGTTGTAGCATTTAGAAATATTTTAAAGGTACGTGTTGCATTCAGGCTTGCCTATTATGGTGATTTAGTTCATATGTCAGGACACATATTCATCTCTGCCCAGACACTGCAGAGGTTTGGGTAACAGCTTGTCCTATCCTTGTTTATTTGTTAATTTATAACATCTCAGTTCCCAGCACAAGCCAAGGCAGGCCTGAACACTTCTTTGTTCTGCCTTGTTCTTTCTTTTTTTCCCCCCTTTCTCTTCATTGTTGTGCTCCCCACTCTGACAATGGAGTTGTAGGCTGACCCTATTTCCCCTTTTGCCCTGACTTGTCTTCCAACACTTCCTTTGATGTGTTTAGGCTGAAAATGCCAAATCTCTGTTTCCCAGCAAGGGCTCATCATTTTGCAGCATTGCTCTGCTAATAGGTTAAGAGGAACATTAGTAGTTTCTCTGCAGCAGTTTAAAAGATGTTAGGCTAATGGAAACGAAAATATCTGATCCTATTGAGAAAAGAGGATTTGTGCAGGAATGAAATATTTTTAGAAGTTTTAAAGGCAAGAGGTCATATTATTTTGCTACTAAGATATGTGGTTATGTTTTAATTGGCTGTGTTTACAATGTGGTTTTTCTTTAATATGCATTTTTTCAAGATTCCCTCAATCATCGCTTATCTCACATCCACAAATATCCATGCTTCCTGTGTATAATATGTACATTTACTCTGTTTCAAACATACTCACACTCAAAGTTTATTTCACATGGGACATCAAGAAAACAAAGTCACATTAGTCTGACTTTATTTTCTGAGTTGACCTTTCATTAAAATAAGTTCACAGTAAGTTCATCTCTCTAGTCTTACTCTTCAGTGTAAATTTGTTTCTGTTATTTATTGTAACATAAGAGTTTGGATGTTATTTTGAATTCATATCATTCTAACCCTTTTTGATTTACTTTGCCAATTGCGAAACCATACCACACATTGTTAAAAAAATCTTTGCAAACTCCACATTTTGAGCATGCACAAAGTACAGCAAGCTTAGAATTAAATAAATTGTAAAGTAGTAATACAGTAAAAAAAATTGATCCCTTGCTTAAATTCTATGACAAGGCCTGTGTTGGAGCTTTCTGTATCTCAACAACTGCATGGAAGAGCAGTTTTTTAATTAATTAAGACTTATGGAATTTTGAAGTAAGATTCCAAGTAGTCTTAGAAAGTATGAGAGGTCCTTGGTCCATTTTGCTGCCAAACCTAGAGGAAAATGACATATTTCCAGTTTTCTTTCTCATTTATATGAATCAACTTCACTATGCATACTAGTGATTCGACTCTTTCTTGCTATACCATGCAAGAGCAATACCTTCACTGGAACCGCTGATATAAAAAAATCTTTAGCCAAAAAAACTTAGTGATGTAACACAGAAGAGGCTTTTTAATTTTTCATTTTGTCTCCTTTTTTTTTTTTTTTTTAAATTTTGGATAGAAATCATTTGGGAAAGCCATATTTTCAGCAGAGGAAAAAAAATTTCAGCTATGCAATAATATTGTGTAGTGTTTATCAATCTATTGTCTACCCAGCTTTGTTTAAGTTTTGGCTTTCTTCTTTTGATTAATGAAAGCCTAACAATTCTAACAGCAGTTTGGAAAAAACATTTGGTAATGATTTTTCACACTAGAATAGGATTTGAGAAGTTGAACTAAGCTAGTTTTCAATACCCAGGAATACCTAATTTATTATTTCTAATGAGGTGGTGAATATTTCTATAATATTTTAAAGGTCAGAAAGAAGCAAATCGTATTTATGGCCAAATTTTAGTATGTTACTACAAAATTACTACAGAGCTATCCATGCTGCTGTGGGGTAGCACAAGGACAGCGGATACATCCACAAAGTACATTTTCAGAGCCTACTTCGAATCTTAGTAAGGTAGATTGGAAATGGTTCAGTAATCTAGAGCCAGTATTTTTCCAGGCACTTTGCAACATGACTGGAAAACTTAGATATAGCTGAAAAAATCCTTTATGATTCTGAATGGACTGAAGCTTTCCTTGGTCAACATCAGCTCCTTTCAGTAAACTTACCTTTACCTGGAAAGCTTTTAAATGATGACTTTATGGGAGTCATTTTGGCATGAGTTGTGACAAATGGGGGATATGGAACAGGGTCTTACTCCTGATGTAGACTACTCTCAGCCTGAGCCATGGTGAAGTAGGAAGAACAGCATCCATGTTAGGATTGATCTCACCAAAAGCAGATCTTTCCATCTGAGGTTGTCATCTTAGGTCTCTCTTACAGTGAAAAGACTCTTGTAGAGAAAGATTTGCCTCTTCTTGCAGCAGGTGCCTGTGAGAGTTCGGAAGATTTCTGAATCTTAAACTGATAGTGTCTGCTTCTTCCCACTGACTATAGAAAGAGTTCAGTGGGACCAGCCCAGAAGCAGATATCCAAGTTCCTGTTTTAGTATTTCTCTAGAAGGACATAGTGAGAGAGACTTTTACTTCAGCACTGTAAATACTGGCCAGCATGACAGAGCTGATGAGAGATGGGGCAAGAAATCTGCACCTGAGCGTGGCTGATAGAGATTGCTTCCTTCTGGAGTAATGGTGATGGGAACTGATGGAATAAACTGGGACCTCAAGTTATGGTTTTCTTGTCCTGAGGTCATCAAAGCCTAACCCTTTGTTACTGAAGATTTCAATTTTCATGGGCCTAGACTATGTCCACTTAGGAAAATACTGCACTCAGTCCAAGGGAAAGCTCTTTTTAGGCAACTAGCATCAACTTTCATATACAATTCTAATGTACAAGATAGAATAAATAGGGAAATACGACTATTACTGAAACTATAATTAAATAAATAAATAAAAAGAAAATAAACTACCCCAAAACATATATACTTTACAATGATCAAAGCCCAAATGGGAAAAAGCAAGTCTGACGAACTCCTTTGTAGTCAAATAGCTGTGCAAAGATCTGCATAATACCTAGAGTACATTCTGATGTCCTTGTGTTGTACTGAGATACATCAATGTGTCAGTTAATGACTGAGCCCTTGGTAAGAAGGGTATGTATGCATATATGTATCTCTGTATATGTATAGGTAGTTTTCCTTTTGACGAATTCAGGTTAACATCTAGTGCAAAGAAATTGACCTAAATTTCTGTACCCTATCAACAGTAGTCTAAAAATATTTCAGAAAGTGAGAAAAACCCAAACCAACCAAACAAAAAACCCCACGGAAAACAAAAAAATCCCCCAAAACCCCACCAACCAGGGTATTGAAGTTTCTATTAATCATGAGGTTTTTCTATCTTTTTTTTTTTCTTTTTTCCATTTCTTAATCCATTCACAGATTATCTGTGAAACTTTAATCTTAGAAGTCTTCAAACTGTGGGAGCTTTTTTCTGTTGTGATGTCAGAACTGATCAGATCTGATTGTGACAAAAATCCTACTAAGGAGTTTAGCAGTAATTATTAGAAGATGTCTATGCTTAAAAAAATTAGGCCAGTGATTGTTATCATACTGTTAATTTCATGTATTGTTCAGGCATGTTTTAATTGTGGGAATCAGGTGTACTTTCTTAATGAAAAATGTATTGAGGAGCTGCAGTTTTTCTTGGTGTTGCAAAGTCTTCTGAGCTGTAAGTGAAACCATTAAGAGTGGGAAGGGTTAATTGTGTGGGAAGCCTCGTATTCAAAGACTTCTCATATACAAAATATATGTCATGCTAGAAAATCTTCTATTGTCAATCCAAATAGAACACAAACTAAAATGAGATAATTGGGAAGGTGCCCATAAAGTCAGCCTGAATATATTATCACAAGTATATGTGAGATAATATTTGTTTTAAAAAGATTCTATGGCACTGTAAACTCAGTCTCATTAGAGACTGCATTTAAAAGGCTTATAAAGTTACTCATTAATGTTATCTTGTTGTATCTCCACAGCTTTTTCATTAAAGAAAATTCAGCAGAAAGCATTTTCTCCTGATAGCAGGAACCAATTTGCAATAAATGTTCTGGAAACCACTAGGGAAGCCATTACTGAGGTCTAATAAAAACAGACAAGCGTAACTTGTTCTATATTTTTGTTTCAATCACATACAGATGAGACCCCGCTCTCCACACCAACCGCAAGAGACAGCCTTGACAAACTTTCTCTAACTGGGCATGGGCAACCACTACCTCCGGGTTTTCCATCTCCTTTTTTATTCCCTGATGGATTGTCCTCCATAGAGACCCTTCTGACTAACATCCAGGTAGGCCTTTTTGTAGATCAGCTTAAAGGGATGGAGAGGAGCCAGTTGCAGATTTGTCTGAATTAATAAAACCATTCTAGCTTAATCAGTTCATAAGATTATTTGGATCAACTCATTTACTGAAACTTTCTAGTAATTTAGGTTTTAAAGGAACAACGGCAAACAAATGAATTTAGAAGCTGTCAGATACAGCACATAAAAATACAGATTGTATATTAAACCACAGCAGAAAATTCAATGTAAATTACATTGATGTGTTTAACAACATTTGTCTTCAATGTTCTTTTTATTACAGGCTAATGAAATGTATCTTACTGTTTAACTTTATCTCATTTACTAAACAGAGAAACAATTCTTTAATAAATAGTTATTTTAAATTGCTGGAGTGCCAAGGTGGAAATGATATGTAAAGCTATTTGAAATGTGTCTCCCATAAAAGCATTTACAAAAAGCACTTCTTTTATAAATAAGCTCATTTCACTTACAGTACTGTCTTCAAAGAATAGACTTCAAAGAGTATTACCAAATTTTATACAGATTTCCTATTTGGTAGTCACAATGTCTGTTGTATGTACAGTAGAACCGGATTCAAATGTTATTTGAAGTATACACTGGTATGTAGCTTAAAGCCAAGTTGTTGGTGTTTCATATCAGAATGAAGAATTTTTTTTTGTCCTGCTTCACAGGGTTTGCCTCTTTCCTCATCTTGTTTAACATCCAGCTTGTAACCTGAGTTGTCAGGTGTGCATGCTCTCAGCACCTGGGCAACCACTCTGCCCATTCTTAGCAAAGCGTCCTGCTGATGGTTTAAGCCTCAAACCATTTCAATCTCTCACACTAGTCAGTTACAAATAGCAGATATTCAAAAATTAACCTGTGGAGTTAATTAAAAAAAGTATGCATTTATATTTTTTGCAAAGCCTTTCACTCAATAGTTTTAATGATGAGAGCATACAAATTATATATATTTTCCTGACTAAAAGAGAAGCAATGGTATTTGAAAGTGTTTTTACCATGAATAGTTAATGTTGCAAAGAGAAGCCTCTGAGCTACAACCCTCTGGAAGCTAGGAGGTGTGACTAGGAAAGCTTCACTGTGTGCATGCCTGTTCTTCTAGTTTTCTTTTTTCACTCAATGTGGGCACTTGTTGGAAACAAGATATGATCTTCTGGATACACTGTCAGATTCATTAGTAAGGTCATTTTGATCTCACATATAAATCTGTAGCTAACAAAATTCAGTTAGGTGGAACATACACCTAGATGCAGTGAGAAAGAGAAGGAGCTTCAATATACCTTCCCCTTCACCCCTTTCAAAGTAGACAACACATTATTTGCGTAGTTTAAAAATAATGATAGGTAATACTGGTTTTAAGACTGAGGTTTGATATATATTTAATTTCTGTAGGGTCATTAGTCTGCCTTAACATGATGATTTTTTGGATACATGAAAGAATGGGAAGAAAGTCATATATCAACTTAACTTTATATTTGGGACATTTCTAAAGAATTTATCAGTGGAAATTACTAAAACAAGTACAGTAAAGTAAACAAACCAAATCAGAATGACTTATGAATCTCCAGGGGGGAAAAAATGTCTATTTTTGACATTACATTAAATAAAAATTGTCAAGAGTGACACTGAGGAGAAGAATGGCATGCTGTGCTTAAAGCCTGGCTCCAGATAGAGTCATTCTGTATTAAAACCAAATCTGGAACCTGAGCATGTTCGCTACAATTATCATTATCCAGCCTCCATAACATCTGACCTTCCCTAAAGGGAAATATTTCAGTTTTGCTAATGTCCTGTGTTGCACTGCATTTCTCATTGTCATTGGCAGCATATTGATTTAATATCAGGTTAGAGGATTAGCCATAGCACATACAAGTTGGACATACCATATTTTGTGTAATCTTTTCCAGATGATCCACTGGAATAATTAATAGAGTTTCATGCAAATATGAAATTACTATTCCTGTTCCAAGGGACACCGATAATTTTTTAGCTGTACCTTTTAGTTTTTCTCAGCCCCTTCTGCATTGAATAAAGGGGGATACTGAATGTTTCAGTATTTTTGCATTAGAGCTGTCATTGGCAGCAACAGCACTTTTGATATGCATCAGTTTGGCTCTAGTGCAGATTTTTTTTCACATTGCATGCCTACTGATGTGCACTGATTTAACTTCTAAAAATGAAACTTAATTTTGTGTAGCTTATAAGTAGTCCCTAGTGGATCTTGACTCCAAAAAGCTAATATTTTTCAGACATAATCACCAGCAATAGGTAATGTATTACCATTAGCTATGTTAGCAAGTATAAAAAAAGGAAAGGCTGGGAGAGGAAGTATGGTGCAGAAATTCAATAGAAAATGTAATATGCTTTTAGCAGCTTTGTACTTTGCAGCAATTCTTAATATAAAATTACACACATCAGTGTTACACTCTAGTGTTCTTCTCCATGTTTATTCATAATGATTGTTTCATATTTAAAGAACACCAAAATATTGTGTTTTGTCAGCCAAGGACAATAATAGTTTAATAGTAATTTATTTTAAACTGCTACTGATAATACAACCAATCAACACATTAAGTGATGCCAACATTGGCATCTTGCTAAATAATCTCTACGCTTTGCACTGAGAGTACATCTTTCAAAGATAAGTCAACAAGAGCAATCAGAGCAGAAAATTAGAATTTGGTATCTTAGAATTAAAATACAGCTAAACTAAAGTTTTAATTGGGGTTATCTAAAAGGGCACTTGATGTAATGATCTCTTTCATTTGTTGCTAATTGTTTGTTCCTGATGAAGAAGAAACATATACATGAATGTAGTTGAATTGAGTAAAGATGGCAGTTGCTTGAGGAGCTTGATTTTATTGTTAAACACGATGGATTGTAAGAATTTGGGGGGAGGGTGTTTGCAGCTTTAAACTTACTAGACAATACACTTTTCATAAACAAATCCCTTTCGTGTAATTTTACTTGATCTGGTTTATTAATGATTTGGATGAATCACATGTTCCGGTAAGTGATTAATAGGAGGAGTTTAAAACATTCTAGAGCATAAGCCAGAAGCAGGTACTGATAAACAACTTCTACTTCAATTTCTTAGTATTTCAAAAGCATCAATGTAGAAGAATATGGCAGGGGAAAGGAACAGAATTCAAATTAACTTCTACAAAATAGATTGCAAAGGCTTTAAAATATTATAGATTGTATTTTGCTTTGCATATGTATGTAGAGCGTTATATTTAGCTTTCTTTTTTACTACTTTTACTACTAAAGAGTAGTCATTCAGGTTTAACATTTAGCACAAAATACCTTTGTTATTTAGCCATTTTACAAAAGCAGCTGGCTCTTTGAAAGAAAACTGCTAAAACTTTAAACATAGTTGTAAGAACATCTATTGTGTTACCATTGTTACCATATTTCCAAACATGGTTCTATACTTATGTAGCCTATATCATTTTGGTGACCATCTGTGCCTCGCAATCAGAAAGTGTTGAGATCTTTTAGCTTCTGTGGACTTTATTAGATTCAAGTGTAATAGAGCTGCAAAGCATTAAGCTCTGAATAAGACAACACCTGAGGCATCAATTTATTTAAGAAGGAGGATGAGGAATAATGAAAATAACAGGCTCTGAAAACAGAACTGAAAGAGGAGTTTGAAGGACACAAATTTTAAAGTAGTCATTGATACTGGGAAGACTAGCGGGATAAAAGTGCAGACTAACACTCATGAAAAATACTTTTTCTATTTCTCAAGTATGACTTCTTTTTCCATTCTTTTTTTTGGAGATATATTAAAAAAAAAAAAAAAAAGTGAAAAAACATGCAGCTCAGAATCCAATTTAGGAAGTGCGCCTGAGGAAGCTTATTTTGGAGTGGGAGGTCATGGTTTCATGTCTGTAGCACTACAAGTCTTGAGTGTGAACCTTGTATCTGTTAGCTTAGTGCTTCCCTACCAGAGCCATTGGGGAGTACTCTCCAGTCTCTCTTGTTGGCATTGTTTTGCTTTATATCAGTAATTAAATCTCTGTTGGGTCAAATTATCTCTATGGTTAAGTTATCAAGAGTCTTGCCTAGGATAAAGGAGAGTTAGTTTTGTATCCTTGGAGGTTCATATATGCATATCCATGCTTAATTATCTGCTCTATTATGATAGGTTCAATTGGAGAGATTCATGTGTAGACCTAAGAGGCTGGTGGCCAGGCTTCTGGAAAATCTAAAAGGACGTTTCCATGTTCATTTATTTAAATTCCATTTCTCCTTCCATTTCTATGCCCTATCTCAATGTCCTAACTATCTAGTTATTATTATTGTTATTATTGTTATTGTTACACTGTTAGCTCTGCCAGGATCATCCTACTTCCTTGCAAAAGAAGAAGGGAGTGTGAAGTTGAAATTCACAAGAGAACTTTAGAATAGTCTGAATTATTATTTCCTGATACAATAACAACAGGAAAAAAGGCAGAATTTTTCTCTGGTCAAGAAATTGAGAGATGATTGTGTTTCGTTCTCTGCTGTGAGATAATTATCCAAGATCAGGTAATGGACTTTTTAAACAGAGATATTTTCGTGCTCTGTGACTCTCCTTTGCTTAGCATCCCAATGTACCTATCATTCTTGGAAACTCTATGAAATATGAAAATATTTGAAATTAATAATAATTAACAATTACGAGGAGCAAAATGGCAAGACTTTAAGAGAGCCTTTCTAACCTTGGCTAATTTTCATTGGCTTGAGTTGGACTAGGGATTAAATTCTGTGTATGATGTGATTGTGAGACTGCCAATTCTTTTTCAATTTTCTTGAAAGGAATAGACCTATCCCTATATGTTTTTCACATTAATTATGTCACGGTCAAATGTGAGTTTGCGTTTTCTGGGAAAACTTGACTTGTGGCTTTTTACAGATTTTTGTCCATCTGTTAAAATTAATTCCAGTTAAAAATTGCTGTTGATAATTGGGAGGCTTTGATCCTGTGACATAATAATTTTATTTCTGGAATCTCATATGACTATCAGGGGAAAAAAACAGCAGCTAGTTATTGTGTCAGCTGTCTCTAACATTGTTTCAAACATTATCCAACTTTATCTTTGAACAGGGTCTACTAAAGGTTGCTATAGACAATGCCAGAGCTCAAGAGAAACAGGTCCAACTGGAAAAGACAGAGCTGAAGATGGAGCTCTTCAGGGAACGAGAACTGAGGGAAACACTTGAAAAACAGTTGGCTGTGGAGCAGAAGAACAGAGGTATTTTAATGAAGCAGACGTAAACAGTTTGCTATTTATTTCCTTAGGAAAAATAATTTTTTATCAAACACTTGTGATCAACACACTACCCCCCCTTACATCATGTTGTGTCTCAGCTGACTGCAATGCAAGAAGTTTTATAACCTGCCTGATTTTCTGTAGGATCTTCATGAGACTTGGAGCAAGGACCTTCTTTTGCTCAATGTTTTTCTTGAATATTGCTTGTTACATCAGTAATAAAAAAGCAATTCTAAATACCATAGGTACTGTTAAAGAATTTTACAAGTTGTGGTCATTATGATAGGGGATAGCTTCTTAATACAATTTAAGAATCTGCAAGTTTTTATCTGTGTTCTTATATTGCATATTTAGGCATAAGTAATAAATATGAAGATGATAGTAATATATAAGCCCTTTATAGTGCATAGCAGATAAAATGCATATTTGTAGAAGGAACAGTTAAGGTTCTTGATGAAGCAAGAGCATTAGTAGCATTTCTAACATGCCTCACCCTTTAATAGTGTCTAATTACTTTGTTTGCAAGGGACAGCTAACTTCTGGGACTCGCTGTTTAACTCAGACCATAGCAAGTCAGATGTGTATTTTTGCAGGGCTAGAGTTACAACTCTCTTCTTATTCAGTTTAATTTTCTGGGAACCACCTAAATAGAGAATCCTAAGAACAATTGGTTTCACAACCAATGTCATTATACCTTTAACTAACACGCTAGCAGTAAGTACAAAATGTAATCCTGTTTACTGCCTTGACCCATTCAAAGGTAGGACTATCACATCATTAATTATCCTTCTTTAACTTTTGAGAATACATTTTTTAAGACAATAGCTATTAACAATTATTACAGCTGTGCAGTGCATCATCTCTTTGTGCACAGCTGGTCCATTCTGCTCAGTACAATTGTACTACTTACACTTCTAAAGTAGTTTGGTAAAATAGCTTGTTTATTCTTTGAATCCTTCTCACAACTGCTCAAATATATATTCTTTTTTAGAGTTATGCAATCATATGCACAGTACAAAAGGTTGTGGGGGAACCATCTGACCTTACTTGAGTTTTGCCATCTAAAAACTTCTATTTACATAAATAGAAGTTCCCTTTCTGGTCAATAAGGAAAGAGATTTGTATATCCTGTTCTCACATAGGTAGGTGTCATCAATTGCACTGTGAAGACTTGTTTCTCTTCCCTTTAACTCCCGAGGGAATATCATTGACTCGACTATACCAGACACATGTTTTGATCAGCTAAAATTAAGCAAAATGAATTTCACTCAGAGTTGTCAGAAAAGAGTATGGGATAGTCCCTTATTTTGTTCAGGGTACTGAAATAATTGACAATATTATTTTCAGCATGATGCATTACCTGCTTTTGGATATGTATCCCTCTAATGATGATATTACACTGGGAAGAGTCAGACCAAAGAGGAATAGATTTGAACAGTTATTGCTGATATGCAGCAAAGCAATTATAATGAGGATAACTATCTCTACCAGTAGATACTTCTGTTCTAAGGAAAGAAAAGTGATGGATTATTCTTTGAAAGGAACAAATCGATGTAAGAGAGAAAAAAATAAGGCCAGATTGTAATTATTGTGAGAATTTATTCTTCAATTAAAGGTAGAAAAATGCATAGGAGC
This sequence comes from Chiroxiphia lanceolata, assembly GCF_009829145.1. NCBI lineage: Eukaryota > Metazoa > Chordata > Aves > Passeriformes > Pipridae > Chiroxiphia > Chiroxiphia lanceolata. The sequence continues at coordinate 53,346,471 of NC_045638.1, forward strand.
CTTTACCTATTATTAGTTTTCTAAATAGCAAGTTTATCTTAAAGAAGGTTTCACATGTCTTAAGCATGAACAAGATGGGAGAAGTGTACCATATCCCTGAAGTAAAGATATACCATATGAAAATACTGAAATACACTTAAAAGCTACAGCACAGAAACACAAACCACTGTTTCACATACAGGTCAAAACTCCTTAGGTGAATGGGATTTGCAGCATTAGGCAACATCTATCTATCTTTTGCTCATCATGTTAACACAAGTCAAATATCATTTTCTTTAGTAGCTGCATCTGAATATTTTTGCCTTTTTTTTGGAACATTAAATTCACTGCTGCTACTGTATATTCTATAGAGCTGTGTATTTACTGTGCTGTTTCCTTCCTTCTTTGTATATATTCCAATTAGTGATTCCTAAGGCTGTAGGATGTGTCTCATCAACTGGTGAAAGTAGGATAATATCTCTTCTGTGAGCAGCTACACAGTAAGGGCTTGCTAATTCTGGCTCTGACTGCTGTAGTCACATCTACAATGTGTCAGCCATGATGACATTTTAATTCAGAAAGCAACATATGTTTCCTTCTCATTTATTGCAATCACTTTCAAAGTACTTATAATGAAAACATTAAAACCATGCAATGATTCAAAATGTATTTAGTTTAGTCTTTGTATAGATGCTAGATGTTCTTTGATGGTATAAGGTAATTAGCCTGTGAAGTAGTTGGTGTAGTACAAAATGAGAAAGAACTAAAATTCCAAAGTCTTGTATGTAAATTATGTAGTTATTCTGACTACAGGATATGTACTTATGTTAATTTTGTGCCTGAACAGTTCTGTATAGCAACACAAAATATCCAAGATCAACCAAAAGGTGGTTCTTCTTAGCATATAAATTAAATAGTAATAAGACAGTTCCCTTTAAAAGTTCTATTATTTGCATTTTGTGAAATATACCACAGTCACAGTCTACTGTACATGGGGACTATGAACTGGTGGATGTATATTTTTATCTTTTTCAGCATTCATCCCTAGGCATGTTCCAGAGGTTACTTTGGAGTGAGATAGAGGGCTAGATAAATCTTGGCATGCAAACCTAGCATTACCTAGTATCTGAGTTTGGCAGGGATAATTTTTTTAATGTAGGTAATGAATTCTTTAGTGAATAGTTTAGTAGCTGATTTTTTAGTTAGTGTCAAAATAGCAGACTCTCCAGGAAGATCTTAGGACAAATAAGCTTTTTACATGCACATCCATGAAACCCCTGAATGTACTATGTGAGAAGGATTGGGGTGTGGTGGGGGAGATAATGCTGTGCTGTACAACTTCACATAATTACTTCAGAGGCTAACTTTGTTTTTTATGGGGTAGAAAAATTGGTTCCCATTTTCCTTTTTCATCAGGAACATAACCTGTGATACCTTCCTTTAGTTAGGGATCCTTCAAGTCTTACTTTTGTGCTTGTGAGTCATTGGTAACATAGAGAAGAAAATTGTGAAGTTTCATCCTGAACTTACAATCCTTTTCCTTACACAGTTTGAACAGAAGAGATACAAGGAAAACATTTTTTCTAAATTAGGGCTTTATATGCTTAATTTTAAAATACTAATTCCTTTCCTAATATTTTCCTTTGCATTTGACAAAGTATAGTAATATTTACTTGACTGGGGGATCCAGCACCATAAAGGATTTGATGTGAGTTCTTCAAGGTTAATTAGCTGATGGGACAGTAGCTGATAGAAAGCAAGAAAGAGAAAGATAAAAGGGAAATGTGGAAAAGAAATAAATATAGGGAAGAGACTGGACAGTGAGAGGTCGGATAGCATACAGGAAGCAGAGCTTGGAGGGGAATTAAAACTCTCAGGGCTTTTCCCCAAAAAATGAGGATCACAGCAGGGTTGGGGCTGCCCAGGCACCCAAGGCAGACAGATCCCCCTCTTATGTGAGAGAAGCTGCAGGCAGGCAAGGACTCCATCACTGTGTGTATATTAACTGTGTGCTATGGCAGATAGAAATGGTGGACTCAATTCCAAAAAAACACCTCACCTTCAGAGACAGAGGCTTATCTATGCCAGATGATTCAAAAAGGACATTTCATTGCTGGTACCAAGGTTTTCTGATTTTAACATTCATAGATTCTCAGCTGTTTATAAAAAAAAAAAGAGCTATTGCTTGATATGACTTACAGTTTTCAATATCATCATATAGAACAGTAGTTCTTAGAATATCCCAGGGTGATTCCAGCAAATTTCAAGTAATTTAAATTGGTATTGTGTAATTAATCAGTTTATATGAACGATTGTAGTTGTAGCATTTCTCAAGACTCTTAGTAGGTAATTGTGCAGCCAAGTTTCAGATCCAAATCTGAGTATACCGATGTTATTTTCTTTTCCTAGCAATAATTCAGAAAAGACTAAAGAAGGAAAAGAAGGCAAAGAGGAAATTGCAGGAAGCACTTGAATTTGAGACTAAACGACGAGAGCAAGCAGAACAAACACTGAAACAGGCAACTTCAACAGATAGTCTCAGGGTCCTAAATGGTAAGAAGCCAGTTTTTGCCTCTGTATCATTAACTTTCAATTTAAGTACCAAAAGAACCTTGTTATATTGAAATTTATAGCATGATAGGAGGGGGAAAAAAAGAAAGTCTCTTTTCTTTCCTTCATTCAAGTGATACCTCTCTCTTTATTGCTATGTTACTTTATATAGTATGTGCAAATAAACTCACTGGAGAGAATGTTCGAACTAGGACAATTTTATATTATTAGCTTGAGAAGTCAATTTTTTTTCTTCCTCTTTTTCTCCCCCCTTTATGCTTGAAAAATCTATTGCTCATTAATCTTCCTAGTCTAACAAAAAATTGTCCTGGCCTCCAGTCATTGTTCAGCATTAAAAAAACTGACAAAGGTTGATTGTATTGTAATTCAGCATTGGAGTAACAGGTTGTAAAAAGGGCTATAAGAATCAAATGAAATATATGTCAGTCTTACCTTTCTATGTTTCTAGACTCTCTGACCCCAGAGATAGAAGCTGACCGCAGCGGGGGCAGAACAGATGCTGAAAGGACAATACAAGGTACGAATTTGCAAAAGGCTATAAATCTAGATCTTGCTATATGAGTTTTTCCTCAGCCTTAGACTGCTATTCAAGCATGTAGCCTGCCATCTGGGCCACATCAAAACAAGTTCAAACAAGGTCAAGTTCATCTTGCTTGTTTATAAGAGAGAATACATTGTGTGCTGATAGATTTTCTTTAAATTAATAGGTCATTTCTGTTTATACAGAGCAATTAAAGAAGAGTAATTGATTTGAAGCAGTATTGGGTTGAATCTCAGACAGGCTGAATGCAGTTTTTGTGAATATGTGTAGTTTGACTTGACTTAACAGTGTTTTTAAAGGTATATTTGAAACATCTTGAGCTTGTAACTGTACAAATGGCTAAACCTAATGGGTAACATTGAAGGCATGATGAGAATTTCATGGCTAATAGTCAGTGGCAGTTACTGAAAGGTGTGTTTCAATAAGCTACCCTGAGCATTAACAATAAATAAGCTGTTTATTCCCATCTTGGATTTTTCATTTACCACATCTCATTATTTACATTTTAATAAAACAAATCTGCTGAGTAAATTTATACATGAAATACTAAAGGGAGCCATATTACTTCCCCTGTGAATCTAAATGTATATATATTGCAAACATCAAGATATTAGTAAAAAGCAAATTTTGAAGATAGTATTTATAATATAATGTCTATTCTTGTCAACAGGCTAAATGTGCCTACACGAATAGTAAACAATAAAAATAGAAATTGTTTTCAATTGTAAATGAAGGTGCATTTTTCACAGGCAAGCCTAAAATGATTAGCTCCAGTAATCACTCTCAATTGCCTTTATTTTGCATTTCGAAGTCAATCATCCTAACGGTATCATTTGACATCTTCTGTGTGTTATTTAATCACATTTTCTAACTTCTAAGGAGTTGTTACTGGTGTGCCAAAAGGAGGCTGAAACAACAGAATAGGAAAGTCAGGAAGCTTTTAATGGATTGAGCATACAAACAAATGCTAAAGAGGCAGTAAGTTTCTGTGAAAGACAAACACATGCATAGAAACAAAGACAAGCTGTCTGCAAAGTCTGTAACACAGAAGTTGGAATATGCCAGATTAAACGTTGCCTGGGAAGTGGGCACATGTTAAGAGGTTTGTTATTGCAGAATCTTGCCTCCCTTCCCATAAAATTTATACCTTATTGAAAGCACCATTTGACATAATAATTTGGTAAGAATTCAGTCATTATGTCATTTTGTTATAATCCAGACATTTCATTATTTTGTTTGGTGCTAAGACAGACTTCTAATTTCTTGGGAGGCCATGCTGCTACACCAGTCATGGCAGTACTTGTCCTCATTGCAAATATTAACTACTTCATCTTCAGAGAATTCCTACAAGGAAGTGAAGTTTGGAGTATTCCAATTTGATAGCTGGGAAACAGAGTCACAGATAGATTCAGATGACATATTGCTTAACTTTCAAGTATGAAGGCTCTAATTTTTCACGATAATTTGCATTTTTGGCAAATGTATTGAGTGTAGTCAAAGCACTGTTCTATTGACTTCAGTTTTGCTTATAGGCTGAGATATTAACTTGATATTTATAATGTGAGCAACACAATTTTGAAAGTATGTATTCTAAAGGACTTATCCCAAAGTACATAGGAACAGCACTTCAGCTTTTGAACAATGATTATGCATTCTTTCCCAGCTATTCTGTGTCTACTATTGCTCATTTCATGTATTTCCATTTTTGCAATAAATGAAATCAAGGATTTACAGGAGACATTGTCAGAAAGGATGATTTTTCCTTGATTCATCCATCCAAGGAGGTATACCTTAAAAACAAAACTAAAATCCACAGATGATTGTTAAATTCAAGAATGGACCATGATATATTCTAATTATGATATTGAATCATTTTGCAAAGGCAACCTTAATTCTGACATTTCCCATCTCTACTTTGCAGTCTTAACATATAACTAAAAACAGAGGGTTTTTAAGAAAAAAGGAAAGAAGCAAGAAATAGAGTTATCCTAGTTTAATATATTCAGCTTAAGAGTCTTACAACAATTCAGAACTTTTAGATCTACCACAATATGTAACCCTACAACATGAATGTAACTGTAGGAGCTTATTGTCATTGTAGATCAGCCATTAAAGAGTGACAGGCTTCAGAAATAGTCCAAGAAACAGTTAATAGCAGACAAGTCATACCAAGTGTCAGAGGACTCTTTGTGTTCACTTCCAATATTGGAAGGAGGATTTCCTTTTGCCATAAACTCCCTTTTCTCTGTGTTCCCCTTACTATGTATCCCCATGTCTCTGTCCCTGTTCCGCTTAGTTTTTTGTCAGTGGCTAATCTCACTCTTTTCCTTGCTCTACATTACATTGTGCTTCTTGTTTCCTAATTTGACATTCTTCTAAACTCAGTTTCATGCCACCCTGATTATTTCTTTAATTACAAGCTCTTTCTCTCTCAGTGATCCCCAGCCCCCGACTCTGTCTGTCCCTTCCTGTTTCCTCCTCCTCTTGTCCAGTCATTTCAAGAGCTGCACTGACGTTCCCTGTTAGCAGCCTTCCCTGTTGCAAACCACGTTTTTGTGTGTAGCCTCTGCTTCCCCTGTCTCCCTATCAAGCTGATGTTCCCTACTGCTTTCAGTACATTTCTGTTGCTTCTTGTGTATCTGCCTGGATATCAGGGAGGGAAGCACTGAAAGCATCCTGTTCTTATTTCAATATTTAGTATGGGAATTGTTGGCAGGAGTGAGGAGAAAAAATTGCTGGGAAAGAACCGTTTAATTCCTGCAGCACTGGGATAAAGCATGCTCAGTACAGTTGGGGCCCTTTAGCTGCAAAACTCTACAAAAGCTTTCCAATGGATTTTGTTTGGAGCAACAAAGACCATATCCTCACAATTATGCAAAATTTCAATTTTGTCCTTACATTTGATCTGTAAATTATATTTTTTATACTCTAGGATGCACTATAGAAGAAATATTATATACACATATATAATACCATCCCATATATAATATATTCCATAATAAATAGTATAATATTGTCTCTTGCATCTTTCAGGTTCTGGGAAAAAAAATATTTACTAGGAAAATATTTATGCCTTTCTTATTCCTCTCAAAAACGTATTTGTGTCTCAGTACCAAAGCATACCTGGAGTAATAGTCTTTTTATCCACAATCATCTTTCAGTTTGCTGTATTGAGCATGCTGTGCAGTTCTATAACTAAGCAAAGGTGGGAAAGCTGCAGCACTCTGTAGAGAAGTGAAATAATTGAAATAAAAAGTGTACTTCAAGCATTTAAGAAAATATTATGTGAGAAAATCATAATGAAAACTATTTTGTCTACTATTTATTATAAGTAAATTGATACTTGACTTGAAGTTATATTTAATGTTGCTGGTTTTAAGTATTGCTTTTGAGAGTAAGGAATAGGACTAATTTAAATGTAGAAGATAATTGCATTTGTCAATACGAGGGGTATGTTCTGTTCTATTTTTTGTCATGTAGCACTCATTTAGATTCACTTTTAGTTCATGTAAAGTCTTTTGTAAAATGGGAGCAATAATAAAAAGAAAATTGAATGTGAGACTATAGAAAGAAGCCATATAGGGTATTTTAGGGTTGGGTTTGAATTTTTTAAATGTTGAGTAGATGACAGTTTGCTGGAATATACATAAAATGTTAAGAATAATCATAATAAATAATTCAATTATGGGTCTCAGATATACTTACATATTTTTTAAGAGATACAAACAGATACTAAGTTATTAGGAACTGGTGTAGACAGTAGTTTTAAATGTTTTCTTTGCTTCTGTTTAAAATAATAATAAAGCAGATTATCCTCTTCTCCATACATATTGTAGGTTCACTAGATGCCTATGCCTAGCTCCCAATCCGGTTTCCCAAGACCCCCTCATCCCACACAAAAAGGTACCATAACAAAGATAATGTTTAACTTTTATATGCTGTTTTGTTACCAGACCTCTTACTAAGCACTAGAACAATGACATTAACTGCCGCTTTTGCTTTCTTATTTCCACTGATTTTTTCCTTCCCCATCTGATTACTTAGCATGTATTTGCCTACCTACATTATTATTTTTTCTTTTCCTCTATAAATCTCATATTTCCAGTCTTCTGTGTCTGAGTAGTTTCACTCCCAATTCCTGTACATTCATAAGCACCCCTCCGTTTACAAATTATCTAAAATCACCTAAAAATGTTCCAGTTCTGCACTGTCTTCCCCGTTGACCATTCTTTTCTTGTGGTGTCCCTGTCATGTCTTCCTTTTCCCAAATCACTGACAAACTATTTTGGGCTTTTGTCCCAAAGCTATCCTGATAAGAACAGGAAGCATAATCAAATTTTCCCTCTCTCATGTTACTATTTTGTTTGTCTTTTCCATTTCTTTACTATTTACTAGCAATTGCCTCAGCTTGTATTTTTTTGCTATTTTCCAATAATTTCCAACTTTACATACCATCCTTCCACCTACTTCTGAAATCAGCTCCATCATTTTCTCCTAGATCGTCTCACCTTGCTCATTCCCATGAATTCTCAGGCCTGTCTTTTTTTTTTCCTCAAATGTCTGTGTTGAAGAAGACCCTTTGCATTTGGCCTGCCCTCAAAATTTTCCCGCCCTGCTGCAATTTCAATCAGTTTTTTTCTTAACTATGCATACTTCTCCACAACAAATTTTGTTTTCTTTGTCCACCAGTCAAAATTTCATACCTCAGTTCCTTATTCTGCTGCAAATATTATTTTTCCTTCTATCACATTATCAGCCTTTCTCCAGCTGTGTCTGTTATCTTTCTCTCCCTGTCCATTAGAAAAATGAACTTATGCTTTCTAAGCCCTGTCCCACCAACTTCTTGCTTTTTTTTAGATCTCCACTTCTTCTGTAGGCTCATATTAACAATGCAGTTAAGCTTCAGACTATGCTTTTCTGATGTAAAAAAAGGACCCACTCAGCTACCACAAAACCTTCCAGGGCAATCCAACCTTCTCAAGGCAGGACACAGAGATGTTGACAGATTTGGGAATAGAGAAATAAAGCTGCAATAACTCAGGACTTTGACCACGTAGTCTAGTATGAGGTTTCTTGTAAGGCATTTGAAGGCTACTGAAGAGTGAGAAAGAAAATGCGATTTAACTTTGCCCATAGAAAGAACCTAGTGTGTGCATTTTGCTGCCCAAGTACTAGGGGAAAGCTGCTGCACAGCTACCTTCTGCATTAATAAAAATTGCTTAGATACAGTTTCAGTCATTTGCCTGGAAACCTAACCTAAATTGTTTTCTGCATTGATTTGAAACTTGTTTAATCTATTTTTCAACAAGCAAAATCTTGTGTAATAATTTCAGCAAATGATAGTACTTGATTCTTTCTCGCTGTATTTGTGTTTGAAAGATAGCTATCTGAAGGACTTCCATATTGAAAAGGAACTTTTAGTGGTTCTGTGAAGCTTGTGCACACATTCCCATTTGTGATGTATGAATCTTGGACGAAAGTGCGTGGAAATATGTGACAATGTTTTTTATGAGATCAAAAACTTTATTGGAAAAGGCTATTATCAAGGCTGTGAAGTCAAGCATTCCAAAATTAGGAAATGTTAGAATTAAGGTTGTCTTCCGCACCTTTGTTCAACTATCTTTGTGTATGTGTAATGATATAATCTTTAATTATATCATTAGATACTTTATTTTTCACACTACCCTGTCTTGTTCAGTGCAGGGGACAAGGATGTAGTTGAATAAATGGATATGTGTCCAATACTTTCTTCACCTTCAGTGCTTAGTGTGTGTTCTCATGCTTTGTATAATGCCTGGTTTATATATAATACATCCATCATTAGACATCATGATGTTGACAGAGAGGAACATAGAAGAGCTTTATAGAACTGTGAATGATTATCTCAATTTCTTTCATATATTAAGTCTTAATTTTGCTATTTCCCAACATCTGAGTATTTTGCTTCACTAATGTCCTAGGTAACTGTTTCCTAGGGTATTCTTCTTGACAAGTAAACTACAAAGTTGGAAGTTTCACTGTCAGACAACATCTGAAAACCGTGTGGAATTAAGTCTTTAGATACACAGTGATAAAGCTAACCAATGAACTGATAAATTGTAATACCTTATTAGGAGCAGTGTGGTCTGAGGAATGATGTTTTGCTATACTTGTTTATATAAATAAAGACAATCTTGGGATACATTTCATGTTCTTGGGCACAGAATCTTCCTCTCATTTTTCTTGCAACCTGTGTGACTTCTAGCAGTGTCTCCATCAAGCTTTCTTATTCTTGGTTCTCCCTCATCTCTGGGCTTTGTATCAGTCCCAATATCAATTTCCAAATTTTAGAATCTCTTTCTTGCCCCTTTTTTTCTCTCACCTTTCAATGCGAGTTTCTTTTTATATCCAGTCATAATTCCAGCCTCTAGTTTTGACTTCTTATGCCTAATGTCCTTGTTAATCAAGATCCAGATGGCTCCAGATACTGACTCATAGTGTTCTATCTGTATGCCTCATACCCAGTTATTTGTCAAGATTTCTCCCTCTAAGAAACCTCAGATGACTTTACTTGAATTTCGTGCCCTATCTGTGCTCTGTCCCCCCTCTTTCCATGTATTCTCAGCCACTGAGTTCTGTTCTTGTCTATTAATACAAATCAATTAGTCCCCCAACTTCAGTCTCAGTTACTGTCAGTCACCTGTTTTTTATTATGTATTCCGTTTCACACTGTCTTCCAGTGCCCTGGTTTCTGTGTATCTGTCTGTGTGTTTAACCAGTCTCAGTCACTCCCCCAGTCACATTTTCTGTCCTTATTTCCAATTCTAATTGCATCAGACTTCTTGTCCTAATTTCTGTAAATCTTGAGTATTTTTATGAGTTCATGTTTGTAGACTTAGAGAAGATTACTGTTGGCTGCTAATCATAGATAGGATACATTTTCCAGTGCAAGACTACTCTCAAATTAACTAATGATTTTTTAAAAATAGCTTTCAATATCCTCATATGACAGGACATCTATTTCTTTTCTGGAGACATCAGTTCTCTTTGCAGCACATTTAACTAAAATGTCTTTTCTTTAGTCTTTTCTTCATTTATTTTGCTCATGATATTGACTTTGATGACCAGCATCAAGTCCATTTCCTTTATCCATTATCCTTCTGTAGACTCCCTTCAATAATTGCATCTCTCTCACTGAGCTTCTATCTCCTATCTTTGCATTTCTGTCTGTTCCTTTCCATGTTCCCCTTAATCAAAAGCAATTTCATTTGCACCTATAGCTGCCTGAAGATGACCTCATCCATCTGTATAATGCCATGTAAACTGATGGCCATATATTCTCCAAAGTATTAATTGATTAAACCCAAGAAAAACACCTTTATACATTTTATACCAAGATTTTTCTTGCCTTTTTTACTCATTAAAACTCTTAGAACTGCTAAATATCTCTCTCTATATATCAACTGGTAAATTCTGCATTTTTATTCAATTGACACTTGCTCATAAGTTATTCCATTTTCATCACTGCTTAGTAAGTACTATGGATTTGTTGTTACTAATTTATTATTTGCGTGGGACTTCTATCAGAAAGGTGCTTGGGTTTAGTATAGAGCCAAGATTCTCAAATGGATGTATTGGGTTGTTTGCAGAATGAAAATACATTTTCTTTCACATATGACATTCCTTCTTCTCTGTCAACTCATTTCAACACTGTTTTTGACTTCCCCTGTACTGTTGTTTTCTCATTTTCCTTCACCTCCATCTCACCTCCCCCCTGCCAAATACTACTTCTGAATATCCAAAATATTTTTTAATATACCACTTCCTTGACCTGCAAGGCAATGTGTGTGTGTATGATCCAGAGCCATGTGGCTGCTGGTTGACCAGGTGGCTGACTAGGAGGTACATGCATTCTGAGGGATCAGTGACAAGCCAGGAGATATGCATTTTCTGCTGGACATCTTGTTGCTGCCTCTTGGCAGCTGGGCAAATCAAACACTACATGATGCTTCTCAGCAGCTGATGGGCCAAACAAATGGTTTTTCAAGCTGCAAGAGACCCACGGCCCACCTGTTGTGCGGGCCTGCTATAAAGGTTGAACATTTCAGCAGGGAAAAGAAGTCAGGAGCTGGAAACAAAGCTGTCAGAAGCCTGGAAGGCGAAGGGATTTTTTTTTTTCTAGATATGTTGAATAACTGCCCAAGGAAACATCTGCTACTTAGCTAGGCTGTTTATGGAAACAAATAGATGACTATTCTAGACCCATAGAAATATAAAAAGGTTCTGTGAAGCAGCAATGACAAAACATGGACTGACTTTCTTGGAGATGAGAATTTCTGTGATTTTTAGGCCACTTAGCATGTTATTGCATTAGGCCAGATTTAAAAAACAAAAATCAAAACCAAAGAACCTAATAATTTCCATTTGTCAACAAAAAGTAATTTTTCGGCTTAGTAGTCAACAAACAGTAAGGAGGTCTGCCTATGTGAAATACTGTATCTTGTGATAATGTGACTTTCAGCAATCTGACAGATAGATTTTGGATTTTTCTTTTTACCTGTCTGATTATCAGATTTCTTAAGGTTTCCATTCTTAAGGTTTCTAAAGGTCAGTAAGACAACTGGTTTCAGTCTGTACAGTTTTTTGCAGACATAAGACAAGAGTGTCTCTGTAATGTGACTGCTCTCCTTAGGGTTATTCTAGCACCTCTGCTAAGAGGAGTGATTGGAGCTACCAGAAATATGTGGAAAAGACAACAGAATGGAGCAAAGCCATTTTAGTGACCCACGGGGGAGTGATATCTGCTGTTTTTGTTATTGATCCTTCTCTGCATGTCAGAATTTGTCAAACAAATTGATGTAGTGGTGAAAACGTATGCACATGCACTGTTCAGCTTTGGAAGCTGAAGGGTAGTGTGCTTTCTGCATTCTCTTTTGTCTTTCTTATGCTCAAAAAAAAATTTATCTTCAGACCAAGTAGTGGTCTTAAGGGGGAGAAACTGTTAGAAGTTTAGTGTCCAACCCTCCATGACATTTAGTGGAGCTACTTTACTACATCCCTTTGGTTACCCAATTCTATTTTTTTTCGTTTAGTCTCCATAAAATATTTACTGGTTAAATACTGTTCCTATTTGCAGTAACACATAACGCTTCATTTTCCTTCTGATTAGTGCCTTAAACTTCAGCTGCTTTTTGACTGCAATGTGTAACACCTTGTATTAATGTCAGGGTCATGCACTTATTTTTCATGTGTACAGTGCTATGCACTTCAATGAAATTATATACATAATAATAAATAACAACATTAATCTGTGTGTGCACCACTTTGAATTTCATTACCATTGCAGAAGATATATCTCTGAAAATAGGTTCTCTAATTTTTATACATTTTCTGTACAGTAATTTAAATATTTTATTTTATTTCTCCTAACAAGAATAAGCCTTAATAGTTCTACCAGCTTACAAGTTTTAAAGGCACTTATTTTATTGATTATTTGGCAGACTATCCAATATAGTTCAGCTTTTAAACCTGGATTCTATAGTAGACATTTATAATATCTCTTGCTAGTTTGTCTATCTTCTACTCTTGAAATTGGAATACTCAATGAGGAAACAGATGTTAAAGATTTATTTTGCTTCATATTTCCTTGACCATGGATAAATACTGAACTTGTCTTACAATGCATGGAAACCAAATAGCAATAAGTAGGTTTCCTATCCCCCTGCCCAGGAGTAAGCACTTTGGCAGGTTTTCAACCCAAGCTAATCAATTAAAGACAGCATTGATTAACTTAAACAGAAGGTGGTATTGATTGCAGGCAGTAACCTATAAATAGACAATTGTTTCATTGTGTTCATAGGTCATTGTTAGCTACACCTTTAAGCTTCAAGGTACATAATCCTGTTATCTAGCACCCAAAAAGCAAAGGAAGGGCATAGAGTTAATATACAGCTATAGTTACATATATGTTGCAACATACTCTTACAGAGCCCTCTCATTCAACACTTATACCCTTACACAAATTGTTCACATTTTATCTGAAAGTGCTATCTATTGCAATCTATGTCTGATTTTATAGCTGTATATATATATGAAGCTGCTGGAAATCAAATATGTTCCTGACTTTTCTACTGAGAAAAATGATTAATCAATCAGACTTTCTTCCAACATGATACTTTAGTTCACTTTTAAAGGAACTATGTGTAAAATTAATGACTAAGCATGAACAGAGTCAAGTGGGAAAATTCAGGACAATAAGAATATTAAAAAACCCACATTGCACTCCAAAGAGGCTATTAAGGCTTTATATAGAATTGCTTCAACTTTCATTTTTATTCACTGTACATGTTCATATTATTCAAAGAGGGAACAATGGATGGATGCATTCTTACCGAATAGACTTTTTGCTACCTGGGAAGGATGGGCACTGCATGCCACCATCCTACATATTTTTTTTCCCATAAGTACTCTATTCCCTTTGTCTTCTCCCTCAGAAGATAGCTGAAACCTGAACAGGCAGGTAAAACACACATTTCTAGCATAGTCCCTCATTGGCTAAAAAGCAAATAACCTTTTCCCTTCCAGAGAAAGAACCAAAAAACTTGATTTTTTTTAAACCAGGATGAAAAATTGATTAAAAAACATCATTTCAGTGAAATGGTGCTTCTGTAACCTGTCGTGAAAAAGATAAAGTGTATTTCTGGTTTATTCACAGCTGAACTATAATCCTGAGCATCCTTAGGTTGGTTGAGGTGCTAGATCTACTGGCTGTAAGCTGTTTATCAGTGTTTGCCTCTACGGTGTGTAGAGAGCTGTCCCTTTTTTTCTTTCTTTTTTTTTCCCTCAGCCGCATTTACTATGTCTTAGGGAAGGGCTGGAAAGTGGCATCATGTCATGTTAAGATGTGTCATAAAGAAGACTGTTTCTTGGCATTTTTAAACTTCTATAAAGATTAAAACATTCCCAATGTTTGTTTGTCATACCCATGTGAAGGAATTTTGTCTGTCAATATTAGTGTTGCATTCTATTAAACCATAAAGACATCACCATCAACAGATGTCAAAATATTTAATGGTTTGAGGTTTTTCTAATAGATGCACTTCCCTTGTGACTGTGTGAAGCATTAGGGAGACAACTCTTACACCAAAATAACAGTAATAATGTTCAGTTCTGCTAAAATTCCTGTGCTATGGAGAACTACTAATGAAAACTAGCGACCACCAAGTTACTTTAGCCATTTAGCACTCATAGGAGGAAATTTATTAGACAGGGACATCCGTGTCTCTTTCCTGAAAGGTGTTACAGCTTGGGTAGGTAAAAAGGAGCATCAAATCCAGATTAGATTTCAAATCTTGAATTTCAAGTTCAGTCAGACTGCAGCCATTAAATATGAACTGTGGCCATCCTGTTCAGTGGTCCTTTTGGACTATCAGCAACCACTGGCATCAACGAAGAGAAAATTTATAAGCAAGCCATGTGAGCTAATCTGCCAAATAAGGTCATAATCAATTTCCCATCTCTTCCCTCCATGTCAGAAACTCTTAAACGAGGTTTTTGAGGGAAGTTAAGATATTCTTATTTTAACATTAATTCTTACACTATTTAAAGTGATTTGGTTGTTCACAAGTAGATGAATAGTGCCATTTGAGATGCTCCAGTGCATCTGAGACGTCTGCCTGGTGTTAATCATGCCTCCAGAAGATCCAGACCTTTCTAGAGCAGCAGCTGGAAGCCAGGCAGGATATGGAAGGCTGACTCAAATCATACCAGATGTTGAATCAATCTGTTTTTGCTCATTTAGAACACATTTGAATGTATTGCATTCTGTACTTGGTTTATATTAAATGGAAATTTATAGCTTATTATATACATTGAATAAAAGTGTATTTATTCCTATATTAATTCTAAAGGGAAGGCCTATGCCACTCTTCTACCATTTTTATGCACAAACATTCATGAGGTAATTTCTCTAAATTGTGCTCTCCTTTTATCTGTGGACTAGCTCGTATTTTACGTAGCATTTGACTGAGATGGGAAAAAGTAAGATATTGAGAAAAAGTAGTTTTGTTTTGTTTGTGTTTTTTTAAAATTATTTTTAAAGAAGCCCAAGCTCACTGGCTTTAAAAAAGATCTCATAATATTTACCTTTTGTGACTCAATAGCAGCCCTTGGGCCAAATAGAGACATCGTCCTGGATATGCCAGCCCAGAACTTTGTTGTGTCTTAGCAAATTCTAGTACTTTCTGTGTTCTTTGAAACATCTTTGACTTCTATATGTACGTTCTGTATTAAAATATTTTCATAGCTGCCTCTTTTTTTTTAAGTTAGAACAAATAATTCAGTTTTGCCATGAAGCTTCCAAGAGTAATCATATAAAGAAATAGCTAAAGAACTAAAGTTGGTATTTTGCAGACATTCAACAGAATTTATTTATTAAGACTATGTAATTATTTTCAATTGTCAGTGTAAATATGTATATCAAAACAGAAAACAAAATCAGGCATCAAGCTGAAGGAAGGCGTGTTTGTGCATAATAGGTCTGAGAGGCTATTTAAGGACAGATTATTCATAAGAAAGTACTAATTTTGTAAATCTACAAAAATTAGCTAGTCCAAAATTAGTTTCTTAAATTGTGGTTATCTATTTTCAGAGGATACTTAATCTATTATAATGTGTTTGCATGAATGTAAGTTTTAGTAAACAGACATGTATTTATTTTTTTATTTGTGTTACTGATTCCAGTTTGCAGCCTCGTGGTCTGTCTCAGATAAATTGTTTTTAGCTATGCCAGCAATAACTGGAAAGCTAGTAGAAATGTTATTGTAATATCTGAACAACTTTGCAATCTTTAATGGATTTAATCTTCACATCAGGAAATACTCCTGATACGCAGAACAAAGCAATTATCTTTATAGCATAGAGGGGCTACGGACCTTGATCATGAATATATTGGAAATCTTTGGTAGATCAGAGGCTGAACCTAAATCTTGTAAGAGCTAAAATTTTTATCCTGCCCTTCATGTTTTGCCCTCCCTTTTATATGTTCCGTCATGCTTTCTCATTGAACAGACATATGGAAAACTAGATGGAATTTACCATTTTGAATATTGGTGATAGGATTTATGTACCCAAACTGCATGCTAACAGAATACATGTAGCACATCATCTGTGCTTGCTCTGCACTTGCTCAAACTGATGGCAAACCTCTGTGAATATCAGGGTAATGACAAAGTGTACCTGGTCTGAGTCTTCTCAAGCCTTTAGACAAAGCTTTGAAAATACAAAAACACACGCTGCTTAGCATTATTTGATTAATATTTGATTTGATATGATTACCCCTCATATACTAAGTTGATAATATGTGTTCAACTTTTGTAAAAAAGACCTGAAATAAACTCTGAATTCTGGTACTGCTACATAAATATAACCAGTTTGGTTAAAGGACCTGCATAAAGACATTTAAAAGATTTGAAGCTACAGTAATAGCGAATGGATTATTTAATTTACGTAGGGTCTGCCAGCTTCCTATCACCAGAGTTCCACTGAATTTTTTTCTTCAGTTTCCTGCTGTACACACAGGCTCAATACCTGCTATAATTTTTTACTCATAAAAGTGAAGATGCACCAGTATGAGCTTTCTGTGCTTCAGGAACTGAAAGCATGCATGCATTACTACACACTGTTCCTCTGATGTTTCAGTCAAAAAACACAAAGAAGATGTAACATTTGATTAAACCAGATCGATCAAGTGCAAATCTGTCCCCAAGTATGCTATGGCAACGACAATATTTTACATGAAAGAGTATTCACTGTGTTTCTAAGAGGTGAACTGTCTCACACCAGCAATGAGGCAATAAAGCGCATTAAATCTTCTGATATGATCATCCCTATGTATGTCCCCTGCAGTAGAATGGAAATTACTGTCCCATTCATGACCAGGTAAACAAAAATTCTTAAAGAAATATGGCCAAGTGATGTCATTTCCCTTAAAACTTTACACAAATACTATTTGAGGTGATATGATGACTTTGAGATGTTGGTGACTGGGCTGGTAAATTACTTCAATTTACCAGTGGGAAGCTATATGGGTCCATGAGCCTGTATTCTGATCACATTACAGATTCAGGTGTCATTCCTGATCTCAGGTCTGTCAAGCTCACCTACAAATCTGGACTTCAGACCTGAAGAATTGTAGTGAGTTTGTCTTGTAAACATTGCATGAGGATCTTCTTAACTGTGGAGAACAATAGGGAAAAAAGCTATGAGGGTGTTTATCTGAAAGCATCACTCCAGGTTGAAGCATTTTGATGAGGAGTAACGCACAAGGTGAAGGGTAAGGCAAAAATTTTCAAGTACTGTGTTTCTACTTGTTAAAAGGGGAGAGCTACTGAAGGAATTAAAAAGAGTGACAATTCGAAGAAGCAGACTAGGAAAATATTTTTGCCACACAAATTTGTTTATACAACTGAGACAGGAACTTTAGTATGTAAGATATGAGGAGAAACATCATTTGAATTTATAGCTAGAAAGAGGGATAGGAAAATAAGGGTCAGGGACTTTTTATGAGAATAAATTTAGACACTGTTGTAATGAAGAGTCAGAAGTTACAAACAAACAGCATACCTTGATTTTGAACTTTACTGACAGACAAGATTAAAAGAGTAGTTCATAGTGACTAAGAGAAGTAGTGGTGGGAAAGATGAGGAAGAATCTGAAGAGGTGAATGAATAACAGCTCTGTTTTCTCAGACTCAGACTGTCAGAGTAGCGACACATTCACACAGAGGATCAGAAAAGCGGACTGGGGTTTTATGTCAGACAGAAGGGAACAGACCTGAAGTACAAAGGGCTGTGTCAATTGTCAACTTAGATATGATGACTGAATTTCAGTTTGTAGATTAGACTAGTCAGATACGAAGTATGGAGAGAGAGACAATGGGAGGAAGATCGCAGACCTAAGAAATTAAAATGGAAAGTTGAGAAAGAAGACAAAAGTGTCAAACTGAGAAAGAATTTAGACATGTGGAGGGAAAATAAGAAGATCCTAACAAAGGGCTAACAATACTTGAATACCAAAAACCTTTTAGGAAAAACTAGTCTAGAAAAATCTAGCAGGTGGGGTATGAGGTGCTAGTTCTAACATTTGTTTAGAAAGAAATCTTTAAAGACAGACACGTTTAATAAAAGTTTGCAAAAAAGAGCTAGCAATGGAATCGATGGTCAAGGAAGAAGGTACTTCCCAGCATTTTGCAGGGATTATGGTCATTCATCCATGTATTTGACTGACACGTTCTTAGCAAATTAGCATTCTTAGCAAATTATATCCACATTTTTAGCAAATTATGTACGTGTTTTGAAGAATAAGTAACTATTCAAAGAATACGAAGGTTTCATAGATTTTAACTTTTTCCTCCTATCAATAATGTCACTAAAGACAAGAATCTTTATATAATGAATTATTACAGTGTAATAATACTCTAGAAATTTTATTGGGTAATTTTGCTAAACCTCTGTGGCATTTGCACTAAGGATTTTGTTAATTGTAGTAATCAACTGTCAAAAAATGTCAAGACATGGCCACGTTTTCTCTCTCCTTGTTACATTTAAAGAGAAAAGTCTCAGTTTCTGTCAGATGCTATAGATTTGCCGTCTAATGGAAATAAGAAATAAATTAAATCAAGTTCTTGCACTTTAGTATATGTTTCCAGATAAAAGGTATGTGCACAGCAAAACTTTCAAAGGGAGGTGCCTTTAGCTGAAACTCGGTAAGCAGCTGGAAGGTGTATCACCTGCAGGGGGGCAAAAAAGTTTAATATTTTAAGTGGACCACATAATCTTCCATTACCTTTAATTCTGCAACAAGTAAGAAATAAAGAATGTAAGTGAGCATATGTTCGTAACAGCCTTCTAGCAGCCTGTTTTGTGAAGAGCGCCAGCTATGATTTTCACTGCTTGTAGAAAACCTGTTTTGTATTGGTGTAAATGCAAAGGAGATCAACTGAAAATCCACCTCTCTATACTTTGTCAAATGCATGTATGTATATTCACGTTAAGGAAAAAGAAAATTATGTTACCAGATTTGGAAAGGATATCATAAACTCTTTTGCTAAAGCAATCTTTTACTATAGTAGCGTAAGCTGAGAATAAACACATTATATCTTGTGTATTACATATAATAAAATATGATTTAAATGAACAATATTGAAATAAAAGTTTCAATTTAGGAACTTGAGTGTTGTGAAAAACCTAGTCAGTTATATTTATAGCTTCATCTTTTCACAGGAAGAAGCCTAGGGATCCCTCATGCTTTATGCCAGTGCAGTAGGTTTTAGATAACAGGATCAGGTT
This sequence comes from Chiroxiphia lanceolata, assembly GCF_009829145.1. Classification (NCBI taxonomy): domain Eukaryota; kingdom Metazoa; phylum Chordata; class Aves; order Passeriformes; family Pipridae; genus Chiroxiphia; species Chiroxiphia lanceolata. Next base: position 53,365,887 of record NC_045638.1, read on the forward strand.
CATAGTTTGATTTCTTTAAAACCTACCATAAAAAATAAAAATAAATGCCCCCACCATACAAACTACAAAAGTGAAAAAAATGCTGTATCTTGCATTTTCCTACCTCCTGTGGCTAGGGACAGAATGCAGACATGCCACAATAATGTTTTTTATTTCTACTGTTCAAACCATATTAATGAGAACATCATTTTGGAGAACTAATTATTTCTATTTGTCTTGTGTCACACTTTCTAATTCCCCTATATTAGCACAGCCAAAGCAAATTAATTGCTTTTCCAGCAGTTGAACCTTGTCCAAGAATGAGCTCACATTCCCTTCCAGTTTTGCAGTTTCTAGGAGTGCATTGTGTCAAAAATTTCTCTTGATACTAAACATAGCCCAGAGAATATCTTTAAAGATTTCTGTTGCTGCTCACTTGATGAAATTTATAAGTTTAAGTGACCCACTAGGAAAGATAAAGTTCTTAGCTGCAAGATTATACATCAAAACAGTTAAAGTGAAATTAAAATTAAATGAATGAATCTCACTGAAGCAAAAAAAGCAGTAATTAATGGTTCCCTTAATTGTCTTCATAAAATATTTGCATGGGTCTAATTTGCATAATTTGCATGTATTAATTAATCTTTCAAAGGAATTTTGTGCTGAGAGAAGCCAAAAAATCTCTTTGTTTTATTTAACATCTAATGAAATATTTATCTTCGTTAATGAACTTCTCATCTTCATTAAAATAAAAATTGCACAAGTTTGTATGTTTTAAATGTTTTTATAATTGAAGTATACAAAAAAAATCTCTTCAGACATACAGTATCTGAAAAACAAATACATTATTGCACATTCTGTGTCATTTTGACTACAGCAACATTTAAAATTGGAGAAACCTTATTCACTCTACTAAAAGTTTTCAAGGGCTTTTAAATTATTTCAATTTCATCTTAATTAATGATAATTATTTTTTTTTAATTTTATAAGTAGGGATGACAAGGTAAACATTTTAGTATTTTTTATTATTGTCAACCTGTGATACATAACAGCTTTTATAGAACAGATATGTATATTAAAAGAGACTAGCATCATAGGTTGTAATTAACATATTGGAGCAGTTTGTACATGATGTGAGATTATTTATCCTCTACAAGACTAACAGTTGAAAAAAAAAACCTGTTTGTGACTTACTGTCTGATATTTAATGATTGAACCTGGAGTAAGACTGATGACAGTAACAGTTGCAAAGGACAATAGTGGCATAGGACCTAGTTAAATGACAGGTTGCAGTAATCAGCAACTTTGAGGCAGTATCCAAAATAGCTAGACGTCCAGAAAGAGAATACACAGTGCAAAAAAATCAATATTGAAGTTTTGTGCAAAATTTGAATACAGAAGTGCGAGGAGATTAAAAGAAATTAAATACTTTGCAGAGAGCTATTTCTGTAAAAAGAATAGGTATAAGAGGACAATGATTGGTGTTTTGGGACAAAGGTGAAGACTATTACTTAAAAAGAGGACCACCTAGAATCTCAAGGTAATCTATCATCTACTTAATATTGCTGGAAATAGTGTCTATGGACAAGGAAGAGCAACGTATGTTTAAAATAAAATAGTGTCAATATGGAATGTTAGCACTGTGCTTAGTAAGACTGGTGAAATGGAGTTCTGTTTTCTTCAAGGATGAGTACAATATTATTGGAATAAGGAAAGTGTACTTGAAATAAGGAAATGATTGGGGATATAGAATACAAGAAATTATATTTGCACAGTGAAACAGCACAATGGGGTTTTTACTCATTTTCAATATGCCTGCATTTGCTTAAATCCTTGAACAAGGAGTTTATAAACACATTAATGGGTTTGCATTCATTTTAGTCATACAGTACCTTAGAAAGCCAGCTCTGCAGAGACTGAAAAGTAGGAGCTCTTTAAGAGTGCTTTAAGATACAGCACTCATTGTATAAAGAATTTAAGAAATGGGATGTTTAAGGTATCAAGATTGTATACAGTCATATATTCTTTACTACATTATCCTATAATTTGTTCAGCTGATAAGATATAGTGAGACTTTGCTGATACCAAAATGGCAGTATAGATATTGTTCAGTGTTATGAAGGTGTGGAATAGCTGCTGAGGCAATGTAATTATCTATAAAATACCCAAACAATATCAGTGGGAGGGATATGTTCCACTTCACACATTTGTGGAGTAGATGTCTTTATCTGAGCTATTTGGCTGGACTCCTATTAAAGTCAATGAGGAGTGATAGACACATCTCTCTCTTTGAAGAAAATGAATCATAACTTCCAAGTTTCTTCATTGATTATAAAGGGAGTCTACAAAACCATCTCAAACACAGCTATCTACAGTGCAGGTGTCTGAAGTTAATGTGATGAATCTCCTCTGTTGTGTATTTTCCTTTTCGCTTGCCTCAGAATTCCAACATCACTTGTGACAGTAAACGCACTACGAGCAGCTGCTTTTCAGTCACTTCTTGTAACTACTGGTGTTGAAAATGAGTAATTGCGCATCAGTTCTGGAAAAATATCCAAGCCTGGCAATGCCTTTTCTATTTCATATAATTCTGCATAAAGCATGACCCTTAAATGTAGAAAGAAAAACTTGAACTCTTCATTAATACTGAAACTATGCAGCATTTATTTCAATTGGATGCTACCAGGAGATGAAAGAAGTCTAAAGAAGCATTCTGAAAATTCTGAAATAAGAACAAAAGCAAACATAAATTGGGAAGTAGAAGAAGAGGTAGATCAAGTATCACAGAAATCTAGAAGGGAAAATAGTATCATATTACTGATACAGTTGCATTATATTACTGTAACTGTATTACTATGCCATTACTGATTCGTAATGTACAACTAGTAATGTACAACTTTTTAAATGTAGTTATGCTTGAAAATAAGACATGGGCTGGAATTAACCTGATGAAGCATAAAAGTCTTCAATGTTAGACATCTGCAGCTCTGTTTGTCACCCTTGAGCCTCAGTGGAGGGAGTGGAAAGAAATGTCTACAGTACAGTTCATCCCATTATCAAGTGAGTGTCTGTATTTCTCCTGTGTCAATGGAAGGAGCATAATTAGTACCCCAGTGCAGACTGCTACAAACAAATTTAGTAAACTCAATCACATTCCAGAAAAGCTGAATTCAGTTTCTGTTTGTTGTTTGTTTGTTTGTTTTAATTTTATTTTGGTGTTGGCATTGTGTTTCCCATAAAATAAATCCATTTCATAGCAGGAATTGTACTTATAGTCTGATATAGTCTAATTGCAAAGGATTGACGTAGCATGTGTCAAAGTCAGGAAGTATATGCTAAGGAGTCACTGTCTTTGCTCATTTTACATTTTTCAGCAAAGAATCAAGTGAATAATATCAATTTCACAGTTAAGATGGTAGCATTTGTTGGGGTTACTTTTATGCTTTAGGTCTGATATTTTGCTCTTGAATGATGTGGCAAAGGAATAGATCATTTTGCACACTTCAGTGCATTTTTAACCAATGCCTTAAGTCAAAACCAAATTTTTATGCATAAAGAAAGAAATAATATCTACTGATTTCTTGATGGCAGCATCGAAGCTTTGGTATCTCACAAGGGTGTTGTGAAACTTAATTAATATTTGTAAAGTATTCTGGATCTTGGATGAAAGGCACAGTAGAAGTTCAGTTATGTTATTAACTTCTGCTTTTATATTTTCTTTGGTGATGGATCAGAGTCCCAGGCATTCAAAAGTGGCAAAGAGAGGTGATGCAAGATACAGCAGTTTACAACTATTATCAACTCATTATAGTTAGTTTCAAATCTTGTACAGGGGAATAGATGGGAAAATATTTTATGGGTTTTAGCAAACTCATACTTGATAGTCTAAATTTTGTGTAAAGGTAGCTTGCCTGAATTTTCATATGGGAAAATTTAATAACCTGACTTACCTCAATTATTCTGTGTTAAATCAAAAGTGGTATATTAATGAGTGACAAATGTGGTGTAGTAGGGAACAGTCCCTGTTTTATAATCCTAAACTAACTGAGGGGTCAGAAATGCTGTTAAAGAGAATGGGAGTTCAGCATTCACTTAAAATATTCAAGAGGCAAGCAAACAGTTAGACTTGAAATGTAAATAAAATTTGGTGAGACTTTATCAGGCAGGCAGCACTCTGTGCAGTGTTAAGAGTTAGAGAAGAGAATCATCTTCCCAAAATATCACTCCAACTTAATCACTCTATTTTGTCAGTTGAAGCAATAAAAAAAGGGGAAAAAAAAGATACACTTCCCCTCAGTAAAGTTATATTAACTATTGGAGGATCTGATGTTTTAATATAAAAGTGGCAAAAGATTTTAGGTTTGTCCTATTTCTCTTTGGCAGTAAGATGAAAAAAAAGGCATTTTTGCATCCTTCAGAAATAGGAAATATTTACAATACTTTATTTTGAGATAAACAAATTTTTAATATGTCTCTAATATTCATGTAAGTTAATAATTATAAACCAGAAAAGCAAGCAATTACTATGCCAAATCTCTAATTCTAAAAATAGTGTTTTCTAGCAGTGGTTATTTTTATGTTGATATGATTAAGAGTAACATAAAACAATCTAGCCTTCGTGTAATTCAAGCATTTGGCTTTCCCGTGGATTTGATGTGGAACTTGACCCATCTCTATTAGTATCTCAAGTTTCCATGAAAGAAAAAAAAGTTAGCTAAGAAAAGTAAGTATAAAGGAAGTGAAACTAAAATTAACACATTTGGAAGGAATACTTAGAGCACATCACATTCTATCTAAGCTAAAATTTGCTGTCAGCACAGATCTATATTAAGTATTCTTCCAGTGAACTGCCAGCTGGCTTGTAAAGAGGAAAATCTATTCTATAGAATAGACTGCTAGCTCTAAAAAGAAATCTTTAGCTTTTGCTCATTGTAGGGTCCCGTAACACCTGAAGGGCATCCTGGGAGACAGCAGTGTATATAATGATAATATGATGTCATGTTGTTTTTCCTAGTTGAGAAACACAAAGTGTGTATCAGTAAAGGTAAAAACATTTTTTCTATTATATTCTTGTCAGCCTTATTTTTGAAAAGTGATCCAGCCTCTAATAGCTTAGGAAAAGCAGCAATAGCATAATAGTGTGGGGTTTTTTATGGTTGTTAGAAAGGATGGATCACAACATGCTACAGCTGGCCTTGGAAACAAAGTGTTACGAAGTCAGGACCAAAAAATTTACAGTGCTGGTTTATGTGCATGAAATTAGAATACAGATTGCTGAAAATATACAATGCTGTATTAGATAATTCAAGTTTTGACTGGTATATTTTGTCTCTGTGTTGATTCTGCAGATTTTGCCCGTGACAAACTGTCGGTGCAACCCTTGCATTAAAAGACATGTATTTTTCATGATATTGTTTTGTGCTGCAATATGCTGGCTACAACTCCTTTCAAGTAATCAAGCTATATTGAATACAAACATAAAATAAAAAGCAGCAATAATTTGCTCTCATTTTTAGCTTTATATTCTGACTCAAAGGTATACACTCTAAGCCATTGATGAATTGAACATAAAATACTGCAGTTGGATCAGACTCCTTGGCTTCACTGGAAATACTGGAAGCATCATAAAAATGGTATCACTGACTGGAGGATCAGTTCCATTTTCAACCTTGCCATCAAATTTGTTATGACAATCACAGTCACTATCGCTGCAGTTACTATGCCATCCGATGCAATCTGGTTCCCAATGCTAAAATATTGAAAGGCTAAAACACTATTAAAACATACAAATATCAGTTCTATTCCAGTTCCAAATGGGCAATAGTTCCAGAGTTTGATCTTAAACATTCAGTGCACAGAAGAATCCTCATTTTATAAGGTTTCCCTGTTGGTTTTTTCATATTCTTGCAAAACCTTTGACTCTCTTAGATTTTCCAGCTAAAATTAACTTTATAGTCAAGTCTGTTTTATCAGGCCAGATATTCAGTAAGTATATTCAGGATATACTCAGTTCTTGCCTTTCTTTCTACTAAAATCTACTCAATTCTACTGTCTCTAATGTTATGCATTAGGGATAGTACTAGGTGGGATTTAAAATCTGCATTTGCAGGCTTTCATATCACAAACATAAAGACCATTTAAATACATCCATCATCTTAGAAGACTACACCAGAGCTGAGTTCCTACCATAAAGCTGGCTTGTGTCTCTTACTATTATTTAAGGTATATACGAGGAATATATAGTTGCTTTTCTGTGATAAGCAAATCAATTAATTTTATTTCCATGTTGTGGACTTGGTTCTTTGTATTATACTAGTAGCCTATTCTGAAATTATTCCAGACTAAGCTCACCTTGAGCATGGGTAACCAGCATCTTAAACAGTGCCTGGGGGATGTCCTGCAAGCGACTTGTACTATGTCATTAAGGTGTTGCTATTCAAAAGAAACAGTGTAAGTGGAAAGCTGGAGCAGAGGACAGAGTCTGGGGATGGGGGATGTGGGAGGAAGAGTAAAAGTAACCAGGAAATAACATTTTTCATTTCCTCTGTCTTGAGAAAATCACACTTTGAGGCAAGAAAATTTTACACTTCAGATATTTTGCACAGGTCATTGCTTCTGACTTCAAGGTAGTCACTTGATCCCCAAGTCACTGGGTAAGACTGCTCTGTGGTTTAATTTAGTTTGCCATTCTCTTTTCTCCTTCTTACTATTTGATGATGGACTGTGGTGTTAAGTTCTCTCTGGGAAAGCATGCTGCTTCCATATGGTCTGGGATTTCTGTAGTGGGGTGCATCCAGGACACAGTCTGTCATGACATGCTGTTTTTTCTGAGGAATCTCTGTTGGCAAAGACACTAGAGTGGTGCCAAATTTAAACCACCTGGCTCTAAGGGTAATTGAGTTTTTCCTGAGAGGGTAGAATGATCATTTTGAAGTACCTACCTGAAATTATGTTACCACTGAGAGGGAATGGGGAAGGTTGGCTTGTCACTGCAGTACTGAAATGCATCTGTGAAGATGTGTTCAAGATGGAAGTTTACAGTCAGTTAGGAGAACTGGTATGAATTTTGAATTGAAAAACAACCTACCTGGGCCAGCATTTGCACTTGTCACAGAAGCAGAGTTTCCTTATGATCTAAAATGCTAGTATTTTTCATTCATTATAGGAATTCCTTATGTACTACTTCATAGCTAACTACTAGGTTAGACCCCATATGCATCTTTCAGCTTGAAGTCTTCCTCAGATTTAACGTGAGCCAATTTTTTTTCACTTTTGTAGTTGTGCCTCTCATGCTAAGCCTTGGGAACTTCATTAAGGTTTATTTCTACTTTTGTGTGGCAGCAAGGATTATGTGTGACTTCAGTTCATAGCTCATTTCCTAGGGCATGACTTCTGGTTTCATTTCTTTAGCCTTGAGTCTTGCTCTGGAGCTGACTGCTTGGTGCCATTGTCTTCCTTAAACTTGCTTTCATATGAAATACCTAAAAGCAGAAAGGTTATATTACATATGTTTTGACATCCCAGGCATCCTTAATAGATTTTCCATAAGCTTGTCAGTGTGCAATATATCTATTTTACAGCCTCATTCCTTCCTGTTCTGCATGTGACTATTTCTTCATGTTTTGCATTGGGCTGTTATTCTGTTTTAGCACACGGATGAGAACAAGGGTGGTTGTGTATTGAAATGTGGTGCTAACATGATATTGATATTAGAAAAAGATTCCACATATTCCAGAATTGATGTATGCAGGTTAGCATAGCTTTCTTTAAATGGCCTCTGTTTTCCAGTAAACTTTGCAGCATTTCAAATGACATCTCACTTACATACTCTTGTATTAATTGTGGGGTTTAAATCTAATCTGAAAACAACAAAACACTAGTCTGCCTTTCAGTTACTTAGGTAACATCAAATTCAAATTACTTGTTTAGAAAAGAAATATCTTGTACAGAAGGGTTAGATAGCTTCTTCTGTGAATCAGAAGAGGTACTCTTCCTAGGAATAGGTATTAGATCTAAGTATTTTCTTGTGTTTTAAAACTTTAGAAAAGCTCGTCTTCATAAATTATTTGTATGCACTGAAACAAATTAACATCACACTGTCTGATGATGGATAGTACTAGCCATGACCACAACTATTCATAGTAGAAAAATCATGACCCATGTTACTTTTTGAGACTTGCATAAAAGATCTTTCTTAATTCACACTTTATTATGTGATCTGTAGTTTTATACACATGTATCCTGCTAATAGTATTAGCTTCTAATTAAGTGATGGAAAGAATTTGTTTGTGTGTTTCTCTTCTGTTTGTATATGGAGGATAGTTCTAAAGAACTACTGCCTTATATGTGCTTTTGCATAGATATTTTCTGTAATTTGGTCTCAACTCAGAAGCAAAAACTGCTGAAAGCTCCAACAAACCCCGATCTATTGTATTTTATTCCAATTTCGTTTCATGACCACTTTTCTCTCCAGAAAGGAAAGTAATTATTTTTTTAAACCTATTTGAAACTTAACTTTATGACTGATATCTTGTATGTAAGATTACTTTGATGATGATATTTAGTGTAAAAAAGTGATCATTTGAGCAAGGCACTAAAAAAGGAGGCAAAACAGAGAGAAGTCGAAGAAGTGAAAGACCAATCAGACTAAAAAGATGAATAGTAACAAAAAACAAAACAAAACAAAAAAATGCACCCCAAACAAACAACAAAAACAAAGGAAAAGAAAGTATCAGGCAGAAATCACATTCCAGTATTCAACTCTATTCCAATTTTATGCTATCAGATCCAAGGTTCCTTGCTTATACTAAAAAAGTTGCTTATGTTTCTGGAAATACAGTAGCAAATAAAACACACCTTTTTGCAGAACTTAAAACTGTTTAATACAGGACAGATTGTTCAGCACCAAAATTATCCACACTGTGTTACAAACAGCACTGAACGCAATGAGCTGTGGAAGCTCACAAGCTGATTGTATTTAGCTGTGACTTCACCCTTTAATAACTTTTCCACATGATTCTTCAGTTGAAAGGGTTTTGTTTTGTGTCTCTTTTTTATTATTACTATTTTTTTTTTAACCAACATGAAGTGATACAATACAATGCCTTAGTGGCTCAGGTTCAGTGGCTCTAAGTAATCAGTTCTGTTGTCTTTTTTGGGGTATGTGCTTGTTGTGTTTATACAAATAGAAAAAGGGTTGCTAAGTTTGTAAGGCAACAAGAAAAGACAGCGTGTTTTTTTTAGAAAAAAATCTATTTCTTTCAAACAATTTCTCACCTTGCCAGTTCAATCTTTTCAGTCCTCAAAATGGCAAGTTCTGTGTGTTCTAGATGATCTTTAAATAATAGAAGGTGACATATTCCGGTGCTTCACTGTTTTCTTAGTTTACTGAAGACCAAATTGCTGACCTTTAGCTTACTCCCAAGGTATTCAGGGATATAATGAAAACATATATTAATGATTAAAACACATGATAAAATTACTGAAAGAAGATAGATAAATGTTTAAAATGACTGCAAAAAAAAAAGGTGTTTAGATGCTCTTTTTTATATATCCATGGTTTAGTTTTATGTCTTTAATTGGAATTAAAATCTCCTACGTATAAATTACTGTTTTAAAGAGAAACACCTGGACATCTCAGTTTCCTGAATATTTGCACTGAGTATTAACACAAATATATTTGTACATGAAAGTTAAGTAGAGAAATGAAAGGTGTATGATTAATAACAATATGCAAATTTGAAACTAATTTATTGGTGTTACACAAAGGGCAGACTGGGATAGTGTTTGGCCAAATATGTTTACATACTTCGTATTTGCATGAGTTTATTGAACATGCAGTGTGAAATCACCCATCTTTGCATAAAAACTGGATAAGCACTTTTTTTAAAGAACAAATTGCTCAAATTTCAAAGCCTCAATGTTGAGCCTGATTTCCTGCATCTCCTGTACTCTGGTCTCGTTCTGCTAGGGAAGAGAGCAGTGGATCCATCCATGTTTCCCAACACATGATCTACTTTTGCTGTCAGTAACCATGTCAGGACAGAATAGATCCCTCTGTCCCTCCTTTTCAGTGCTGAGTTGTACAGCTTCAGTGTTCTGATTAATCTTAGACACTGGGATGAGTCTTTTTCCCCTCACAACATAATGTTTTACATTTTAGCAGGAAAATTACAGAAAGTTATGTTCAGTTGATTTCATGACTGGATTTTACAAAAGCTGGACTTTTTCTTTTCAGTTACACTACAAACTCTGAAAAAGACTCAAACTCATCATAAATGATTTTCCCATGATTAAAAAGTTAGACTCCCATTTTTATCTTCCATCTGCAGTGGAAAATACATCCTCTTCATTTGAATGAAATATAAGAAGGGTATACAAAAATATATTTCATCCTTAATTAGTTGCCTCCTTTAAGTTTTTCAAAGAAGGGTTACAACTTGACTAAAATCCCTTCCATCTGTCACAATATGCTTGCTTTTATTTTGACTTCCCATTGCTGTCTTATCAAATATCATATGAATCATTACCAGTTTGCCATGCCTTTCTTTTGTTTTGTTTCTCTTCCTCCAAATGATTAAAACATCAACTTGAATGAGAGGTTAGAAGTACACTGTGATTCACATTTGCCCCATCTTATTAAAACAAATAAACCAACCAGTTATATAATTTAAATGTGCTTGAGCTATGGCTTGCAGATGCTTTTATCAGCTCTGGGCTGAAGAGGTTGTGTGCACTCGGGCATGCACGTACAACTGTTCTTTGAAAGGGACAAACCTCATTAAGATTACAGGTGCCGTGAAATAACTTCTGAGAAAATAGCTGCCATTTTCAATAAAGCTACTTCCTAACAGGAAACACAATTCATTATGTTATTTAGTTATAAGAGAGCAGCTTTTCTTTTATTTGGATATAAGTAGTCCCATTTAATGTCAAAAATATTTTATTTCTTTTAACTGAATTTAGCAGGTTTTAATGATTGGAGGTTCTGGCAACGGTGTGTATATACTTAATTTCAGTACCAAGTCTCTGCTGTCTTTAGGAGTACATGGGCTAGTCCTGGGGCTTTTGTGTTGTAACGTGATTTTAGAAGAGGGCTCTTAAGTTCAGGTCAGCTCCATCACCAACCATAGAGATGGGGTTCAAATGAATTTTTATGAGTGAAGAACCTTTAATTTCCAATAAACAAGTATGCACATCTGGTTTTTTGGTTGCTGTTGTTGGGGCTGTTGTTGTTATTTGGGCTAACATAATCTGTAGAGATCTCAGCTAACACTGAGATCTGGTGTTATCTACCTAAGGACAAGAAAAGAGACTGAGAAACCATCAGTACATGAAATCTCTGTTACCTAAAAAGAGAAGGGAAAGAAACAGAGAAAGTTTGAGAGAGAAAACAGAAAAACGGGAATAAAAGAAAAAGAAAATTGAAATCACAGAAAATTTCATGTTTGGAAGTAAAGTTACTGTCTTCACTGGTTCAGTTCTTACTAACAGGAGGCATATCAACCTAAAGCAGGTGTTCTTTGAAAGCACAAAGAGATGAATAGATACACTATTCAAATACCCTTAATACCCATTTTGAGTGAAAATCAGCTTCTATCATCCGCTTGTGCATATTTGACAAAATTATATTAACTGTAGTTAGGAATTCTAGTGACTAAAATTGTGGCTACAGTGATATAAAGATTCCTGGATCATAGGCTGGCATTTACTATTCTACAGATCACAAATTACAATCATTAAAAAAAAAATTAATTAAAAAGTATTCAAACCTTGACATCCTAACTTTCTAGAGCTCCCACTGAGATTTCTTCTCTTGTCATTCATGTTTGGAGCAACCTGGTCCAAGGTGAAAGGAATCTCTGCCCATAGCAGGGGAGTGATCCTTGATGATCTTTAGAGTCCCTTCCAACCTAAACCATTCTATGATTCTGTGATTTTCCTTCTCATAAAACATTTGTCCTTTTTTTTTAATTCTTAACCTGGACTCTGTGGGTTTCTTTCTTATCAGCTCTCTATGTCAGGCTTCTGTATCTTTTTGTTTGTTTCTTCACTTGGTTGTTCTTTTTCAGCTCCTAACTATGGCAGAAAGAAACATTTTGTCCTATTTCTAAAGAGAGTTTTCCTCAGTAGGCTTTTGTATGATAGCAAGTGACTAAATTTAAATGTGACACCACACCTTGGATTTTGATTTGCAGATTTTTTGTAAACTGAAGACTGCAGTATGATAGTCATGATGATCACTGTTATTACATTTATTTTTAAAGCAGCTCTGAGAATACAAACTAAAATATAATGTTTTGGATGGCAAACAGCCCCAGTGTGACTTGCACTGAGTGGCAGAAATACACACATTACCATCTAATGGATTACTTATTTAGTTTGCAGCTGAAGACTTAACATTTCATTGTACATTTTTATCAGTTTACAAGGTCACATATTAAAAGGATTAATATTTGAGTAGGCTTCTGTTTTTACCTCAGAAAATGTTGAGCCCATAGAGATACTTGCTACAAACTGCCCACAGAACAGTAATGTGAATCATTGCCCAGATGACATCTCTGTGGGAATGCATTTTGAGGCATATGATTTGTTTCAGCATTGCAAACTTTTATGTCAGTTCCATTTGCTTGTTTTTATAACATTTATGACCTTTTAACTATTTGCGCATGTTCATTCAAAAACCTCAAAATGAGTCTTAATTAAAAAGAATTGATCTAAAAAAAAAAATACTCCCTCACTCTGGCTAGAATTTCTGTCATATCAATCCACAGACTAAAACAAATGATGTTTAGGAGTAGTGGCATTTTCAGTTTGAGTTACTAGCATGAGCTTGTGTGATCTTGCTGAACACTGCCATTTGCAAAAGAGCAATTAAAAGAGATGACAATCTGCTAATCAGGCACAGTTCTGATTTTCCCAATTTGTGTTTTTGCTTGACTTCCTAAGAGTGAAAGTAAGTTTTATTTATTTATATTGTATATAACAGTATGTAAATTTGGGAAACTTCACCACAGATCAACAGTTTTCAGCAGGCTAAAAATATACCCCAGTGTTGTCAACATCCTTAGAGAATGCTGTGTGTGTGTTTGTGTAGTATATGTTTGTATGCATATGTTTCTGTGACTAATATATTCCATATTTGTTTTACATAAAATTGTTTTTATGCTGATAGGCAAATTCTGCATTTGTTAGCAATAGAAAGAAATGCAACAGGCATATGTAGCTGTTAAAAAAAGCTGATAGGGAGGCAGGAGGCAGAGGCATGCTCATGATTTGGGATTTAGGAGTAGTAGCATTTTCACATTGACTGTTGAGAAAAATAAATGTCAAATCATGATATTTTATTTCTATTATAAAGCTACTACTGCATACAGGACACTATAGCTTGTTTGCTACCATTGGGCATTTGCATTCTTACTATACCAAAGGATGAGCTTGTTTAATTTGCTGATCACTCTCGTGATTTGTAGGTTTTGCTTGTGATTTTAACCTTGAAATCATTAAAGGCCTATTGGTGGCAATAATCCACTTGTATTCAGATAGGAACTCTGGCTACACCTAGAGGCGAAGTGATTCTGGTGGCTTTGACATCAACATTGAGAAGTTCCTGTCATTTTGGAAGAACCTCAGAATGCTGAGAATAGGGAGAGGAATGGATAGGGAGAAGGTAATAGTAGTGTCCAATGGAAAAAGATAGCAATCAGATATAGGTATTGTATTTGGTCACCACATTGTGATGTGAGGTTGTAGTTCCTCTGCAGAGTTGTAAGTTACCCATTTTTCTTAGCACAGTTTGAAGTCTTTGCATTTCTGAAGTGCAGTGCTGTTCGCCTGTTGCACATTCTTCACGAGTGGCTACATGAACTTCTCAGCCACACACAGGAGCATGCTGGAAGAAAAGTATACAGCCTAAAAAAATGATTTCTCTATCTTCTCCCAAATGCATTATTTGAGAGGGTGCCAGGCAGTTCCACAGATACTTTGATTTTTTTTTTCTGTGTGGGCACAATATATCCTTAAAAAAAGAGTTTTCATTTTGCACCTCTTATTTTCACAACTGATCTTGAGAAAATAAAGAAAACATTTTACAGATCTTAGCAATTTTTGAATTCATAGTAAGTATTACTTCATCATGGAATTGTTTTATCTGTGTCATAACATGGAAGGATTTATTTTAAAGTCAAGTGCTGTATTTTCCCATATGATAGAGGAATTAGTAACACATGCTAATAGAGAATATATTTGCTTTATAATAAGCCTAGCAATGATATTGGATCATCTGCTGAGGTCCTATATGACATTTTAAGTCCATTATCAATACGGATGATTTAATTGCACTTTTAATTTTCCATCATATAGTTGTTTGAGGAACAGGAAAATTTCTGCTTATTCTATTTATTCATCATAAATGGAATCATAGAATATACTGAGTTGGAATGAACCCATAAATATCATCAAGTCCAGCTCCTGGCCGTGCGCAGGACATCGCGAGTGTCACACCATGTGCCTGAAAGTGTTGTCCAAATGCTTCTTAAACTCAGACAGGCTTGGTGTTGTGATCGCTTCCCTGGGGAGCCTGTTCCAGTGCTCAGCCACCCTCTGGGTGAAAAACCTTTTCCTGATATCCTACCTAAACTTTCCCTAACTCAGCTTCATGCCATTTCCTCAAGTTGTGTCACTGGTCATGAAAGTGAAGAGATCTGTAACTGCCCCTCCTCTTCCTTTTGTGAGGAAGTTGTAGACTGCAATGAGGTGTCCCCTCAGTCTCTTCTTCTCCAGGCTGAACAGACCAAGTGATCTCAGCCACCGCTCATACGGCTTCCCCTCAAGGCCCTTCACTATCCTCGTTGCCCTCCTTTGGACACTCCCTAATAGCTTAATATCCTTCCTATATTGTGGTGCCCAAAACTGCACACAATATTCAAGCTGAGGCCACCCCAGTGCAGAGCAGAGCAGGACAATCCCCTTCCTCAGCTGGCTGGCGATGCTGTGCCTGATGCCCCCCAAGACACGGTTGGCCCTTCTGGCTGCCAGGGCACTGCTGACTCAGATTCAACTTGCTATCGACCAGGACCCCCAGGTCCCTTTCTGAGGCACTGCTCTTCAGCCTCTCATTACCCAGTCTATACACAAAAACAGGTGCAGAATATGGCACTTGCCCTCGTTAAACTTCACACAGTTGCTGGTTGCCCATCTCTTTAATTTGTCAAATTCCCTGCAGGACCTCTCTGCCCATGAAGAGCTCCTCACAGTTTAGTGTGGTCGGCAACCCCAGTATTCCTTTGAATCTTACAGCCAAGTTGTTAATGAAGATTTTGAAGAGAACTTACATAAAAAACAAGTATCCTTTCACTTTATAATGAAGATACCTCACAAAACTGCCCATTTCTATTCTTACTAATTGTCTGTGTATACAGACTATACAGACTATAGGACCTGATTCCTTTAAAAGTGAAAAACCTCCTTTTGACTTCACTGCCAGGTTGGATCCTATAGCAGTGTACAATAGAGCCAACTTTTGAAACTGTACAGCTGTTCATCTTTTGTTGACTGCTACAAGGATTCTGCTTTCTGCAGTTGTATTTTTAATTGAGAATATGTTTTAGTAAATATTTCATTTTAAAAGGTAGATGGAGATAGTAAAATAAAATATGTTACTGACTGTAGGCTGTTGGAATGTTCAGGTGTGGGAATTATGGATAGCACTCACTAGCAAGTGTACATTCAGGATAGCCAAAGTGGTGTTATATATGCAGAGTAATACTCCTACAGAGATATCCAGAAAGCTTTAGTGCTGTAAATGTTTATTGTGTTTATTCAG
This sequence comes from Chiroxiphia lanceolata, assembly GCF_009829145.1. Taxonomy (NCBI): domain Eukaryota; kingdom Metazoa; phylum Chordata; class Aves; order Passeriformes; family Pipridae; genus Chiroxiphia; species Chiroxiphia lanceolata. The sequence goes on from NC_045638.1 coordinate 53,381,689, forward strand.
TATGTTTGGGAGAATTACATGGAAATGTAGCCAGTAGTAGCTCTGGCTATCCTGTACTTGATGCAGGTTTTCTTTGGAGATGGTGTTCCAGGCCTTTAGTTTTACCAAGCTACATTTCAGAGGTTCCTTCTTTCTCTCCTGAATTCCCATAAGCATTTTCATTGCTCTCCATGCTTCAAATAAAAATAAAAAAGTTTTAAAGTTAAGGCCTTACTCAATTTATTTTTCTCTCTCTTCATTGTAAAAAATGGTTCTGAGTGGAAGCCCTTTCACTTTTAAGTGTGGGAAAGTGATCAGCTACTCTGCCAAAAGAAAAAAAAAAAAGTAGGGGAAAAGGGCAGAAAAATATAAAAACAAGGAGAAAGTAGCAAAAGCCCCAGAAGCTGGCAAAAGAAAACTAGTGGTGGAAAAGGGAAAATAGAGGGACATTAGACAAGAATCACTGCAGCAGAGTGATTCTACAATCTCTTTTTTCCTCAACAATTCTGATTGAACTGGAAAGGGGTGTGCAGAAGGGATGATTTTTTTACAGTTGTATGTGGTGTGTATCTGTCTACTTGCAAGTTAAACTTTTCTTTCCTCAACAATTACAGTACACTTGTGAAAGTGAAGCCAATAATTTCAAAAATTTCAGCATTCATTTATAAAGGTTTATCTCACATGATTGTTTTCCTGTATATCTAATAAGAATTTTAGAGACTGATTTTGAAAAAAAAAAGGTTAGATTAAGAAAACCAAAACAGAAACAAAAACCTCTGAAGTAATTGCTGAATTCACTTGGATCTAAAGAAGAGTTTCATGCAGACTTTAAAAGCTGAGATACAGCTTGCACTTGCAAATGTATTGTATTGTAAAATATAAGTAGTGTTTAGTAATTATGCACTGTAGAGGTTAAATATACTTCATAATGTGCTTTGCTCACATGGGAACAACACTTTCTGTCACAGAAGTCAGAAAACTAAGGAGTTTTCTGTCTGTTTTCTGTTCTTTAAAAAATAATCTTTGTATTTCTGTGAAAATAGATGCATATAAGATGATGATGTCTCCACTGAAGAAAAGATTACTTTGTAGTTTTATAAATTAGGTGAAAATATTTTATGGCAATATGTTCTTTCCGAGTTTTTTCTAGATCAACGGTTACTGGCTAGGTGAGCTTATTGTTGCTCATGTTCCTCTCCATCGCACATATCTCACTTAAATATATGCTCCTCACTTGGGTGGAAAAAATGTTGTGAGAAACATGCTTACATCTTTAACATAATAATTGTTCAGTTAATCTCATTTATGGGGGGAAGGAGGCTATACTTCGCTGATACCGATTAAATGTCCTATACTGGGTTCTATATAAATAGCTACAAATGTGCACAATGGTTACATTACATGGTATATTTAACAACATCACTAAATCAGAAAGTATGAGCTATGCCTTTAGTGATGGGAGTACTAATGATTGCATGCAAGAAGATTTTTTTGCTCTGCAACCATGAAGGAAATAATTGCTGTTCAGCACTATGCACCTAAGTTTGCATATCAGTAAAAACACATCCACAGAGGCTCCACCTACATTCCTAGCGCCCTAGGACTGATATGAGTGCAGCATATATTAAAGCTTCAGAAGGTGTTACAGTATTCACAACTTGCAAAGTGTGTGTAATTTTCAATGGAGTTAATTTGACCACTGTCAGATGAAATTACGTTGATGATGTTCAGGTTTTATGATTTTCTTTTATTTTAGACAAAAAGTACCGTAGGTGACATTTTGCAGATTTATGGCATGACTACTTCTGCTGAGATTTTAAATCTTGTGGGGTTTTTCCTCTTTTTTGATTCAATGCAGTATAAATATATAAAGCAAATGTTTCTCTTTCATATTTTAGATGGAAGACTTTATTTGAAAACTACTGTCATGTATTGAATTTTTCCTGCTGAAAATACGTGTCCTACAGTAAAGAACGTTGCAGTAAGACATTGGCTAATAAGGAGTTATGTGGAAACAAAGTGTTTTCAAGCCAACTTCCTCAACTTCATTTATCAATGTTCTTCGAAAATGTAAAGAATTCTGCAAGAGTGTCCTCCTTTGGTTATCTCCTGTGGCTCAACCCGGAGACCTAGAGAATGTTTGTAAATGTACAGTAGCACTCTTCTTACAGCGAAAATCTGTATCTCTGCACCGGACTATTGTATCGAAAATTACAGGCGGTCAGAACAAGGCTGAGTATTCCCTTTTTCACGGAATGCAGACTCTCTCCTCTGATGATGATTCTATATTTGAGCACATCAAATGATCCTTCCAGTGGTGTCCAACTACACTTACAGACTGTTATATCATACCGAAACCAGCAAGACAGCTCAGAAATGAACTTGTAGAGGGCATAAGAGGATTCTTAATTTAAAAAAAAAAAAAAAAGAAAAAAAAAAGGTAAAAGAAGAAAAAATTGATACATTCAGTTTTCAAACTATGATCGTGAATTTTCTTCTAAAGACTTTTTTTCCACATGCTTTCCAAGAGACCAACACATATATGTTAGACTACATTAAGTGAAATGGAATTTTGTGTAAGTGAAAAGAAATGCTGAATGTAAACAAACTGTTTTACTGTTCACAAAGTCTCTTTTCCTAAAATAAAATAAATTAAAAACCAATAAAAAACAATAATAATTTCTCATTGTAAACTGGCAGGGGTTTATGAAATAAAAGACTTTGCTTCTTATCAAAATGTTGGTCACATGTACAGTATATAACACAAATCACACAAGGAAGGTATTATGTATGCAGTAGAAATCTAGAGTTTAGGAAATGAAACTTTTAGATAATATTGTTTTGTCACCCTGTTGGTCAGAAAGACACCTTTCTAGTTTTAACGCATGCAGGCATGTAAATATTTGTCCTGGAGTCACAGTATTACTGAATGAGATCTTAAGCATCTGGTAACAAGTCAGAATTCTGTATCAGCCACTTTTATTTGTATATTGAGCTCTGGTTAGTGCCCTGACTAGTGCACTTCTAAGAATGGACTGTGGCTGAGCAGCAAGTCAAAATGCCAGAAATATTTTTATATGTTAATGTCATATTGCGTCAATGTTGCTAAAAAAAGAAAACCTAACAAACACTTGATGTATCAGTCCAATTCCACGTAGAACTGAGTGATACAGTTGAAGTCTATTGTCCCTCCCACCTTGTCTTAGGGATGGATGGTTATGTGTTACTTTCACTGTCTTTATGAAAGCTACAATATGTGTTTTCACCTTTGTGCTGATAACTGGAAGTAAGCTGCAACACACTGCTTATTACATTACTAAAAATTATGTTCTTTGCTTTGCGTACTTTTGGGTTACCCCTTTAAAGACTGATTTTGTGAATCAGTGCTATTACTGTAAGTTTTGTGATTATGCTTTCTTCATCTAATGTTTTATGCATATAAAATATTATTTATTACATGGAAACATATCAAAACCTTAAATGTCTAAGATGCCTAACTTAAAGCAAATATTTCTTTAAAAGTAGTTCTGATTGGATATTAATATTATTTTGTCAAAAAAAATCTAATGTTTTGTAAACTCTAGCACTGAGCTTCTATAGTTTGTAGGTCTTCCTTGCAATACTGGTACACATTTATTTTGTGCAGTCCATATTTACTCCACCACAATCCTTTTTTAACAATAGAAAGATGTATATACAACTTCACATCACAGTAATTTTTTTAAAGAAATATTGAGCAATATTTTTCATTAAATATTGTTGCCTAATACTTTGTAGTGATATTATTTTCTAACCATGATTCTTTCATGATTTTCACAGTTGCTTAAACACACATGGGATTCTGTACTCCAGTTTTTTCATATGCAGTCTTTAAAGGGTTAACAGCTGTAAAGTTAGATGGACTTGTGGCAAGCTTTTGAATCATTCACATCTGAAAGAGAATTAAAAGCCTACAACTGAAATATGTAGTAGCATCTACCATTGCTCTGCTCCTTGCATAGAGTCACCTGTAAGTAGGTTTAGTAGTTTTACAGTATATTCTTTCAAGACCTTTGGGAATGCCTCAGTGTTTGGCTTGGTACATAAACAGAAATGTTAAGTATTAAAGGGGAACCAATTTATGAGCTGGATGTTTAGAAAGAATCTTGCTAAAAACAGTGTAAATATTACAGACCATGAGATTTTACCGTAAGTTGAATTTTTTTGCCCCTCTTTAGTTTCACAGGTTTTGGGTTGTTATTTTGTTTTTGGTTTTTGATTTGGGTTTTGTTTTGTTTTGGGTTTTTTTGCATAGATTATGAAGAAAAGTTGTGCTCATGTTATTGTTTATATGCTTTTGTAATCTTAAAGATATTAATGTCTAGTTGTTCTATATTATAACCACATTTGCGCTCTATGCAAGCCCTTGGAACAGAACATACTCATCTTCATGTAGGACCTATGAAAATTGTCTATTTTTATCTATATATTTAAAGTTTTCTAAAAATGAAAAAAGGTTATTACGAATTTTGTTGTACAAAATCTGTACAAAAATCTGTTTTTACATCATAATGCAAGAATTCGAAATTTTTCTATGGTAGCCTAGTTATTTGAGCCTGGTTTCAATGTGAGAACCACGTTTACTGTTATTGTATTTAATTTTCTTTTCTTTTCAACAATCTGCTAATAAAACTGTCTGAAATCTCCCTGCGACTTTATTTACAGTTCATCTTTATTAAATTTTCTGAAATGTATAACATCAGAGGAATATTTACTTTCTAATGGGAGACATCTAAAAACAACATAAGTCAGCTCTTTGTAATGTAAGGAGAACAATGCTGAATGATTTTACTTAACATGCAACTGCTTCTATCTCTAATATGAATTACTGTGGTGAAAAACATCATAAAAGCACACTCTGTGGTTATTGTTTAACAAGCATATTTTCCATTTTTTTTTCTTGCCAGCTAAGCAAACTGCCCCCATCTACATGATTTATTTATGTACATTTCTCAGTTTATGAAGCTGTTATTTGTACCTTTTTCCTTTATATTGTGATATTCCCATGATTCTTATTTCACAAAGCTTTTTGCTGAATAATGTAAAGTGAACACATTGATGGAACAAAACATATTATTCCCCTAACTACAAAAATGCAGGGATAATGCAGTTGGTTTTTCTCAAATCTCCTTCACTTGATAAAAAGGGTTTAGAAACACATTTTTTAACAAACAGCAAGTATTTAAACATTTAAACAGGCATTTGGAGAGAGAAATAGTTCTGACTTAGCTTATGTGATGGTGTGGGTGGGGTTTTTTTAAGGTCAAGATGGTTATTTAAGATCAAATCTGGAAGTAAATTGTTTTTGCTTACAAAAAATTCAAAAGTCAGAGAGCTATGAATGATTTTGAGTATTATCCCTTATTGTCTTGTCCTGCCTGGCCTTGGCTTGCCTTACCTTTCCATCCCTTCCCTTCCTGTCTGAACCATACCTACATGAACGTTTCTGCTTTCATTAGGGAGCAGCCCTTTTTGGAAAAGCAGAAGAGATTAGCTTTTTTGGATAAACCCATTTCACTATCCCTAGGTGGCCTGGGGACTGCAAGCATGAGGCTGACAGGCTTCCTGGGTTCTGGCAGGTTGTTGTTGCTGGCTGGTTGATTAGGATTTTGGTTAGCAGTATATAGGGTAATCACAGTCTCCTTCCGTCTGCATTAAAATGTCCTCATGTCTGCATTAGTAAGCATCCCAGCTATGCCATAGCCAACTCCCCTGCCATAAACTCTGGCACAGCTAAAGCAGGGGAAAAAGTAAACTCATTAATCTCTCAGTCCAGCTCATGCTGAAACCTGAATTATCTCTACAGTAACAGACTAGCAACCCACCTCGGTGTTTTTAAGCAACCCAGGAAATAGTTTCTTTCAGCAAGAAGGAACTACACTCACATAATTCCATCCTATCTTCATTAATAAATCAGTGCTTCTTCTATGCAAGGTATGTGGCATTTAACAGAGCTGAGACTGGGTGGGCTGATAGCTAGTCACTCCTTGTGACAGTAAACTTAAACTCTGTCAAAGCTCAGATGAAAATCAAGAAGAGGTTGCCCTAAACATATCTTGCCTATAACTTACTTGTAGGTTAGGGTCCGATCCTGAAGAAATTCGGAGTCAGCAGTTAGACTCCTAAAGTTTTAGGAAATCTTTCTAGGAGCTGAAAGACTCAACTGAGAATTATTAATTTTTTTATTTTTTTTAATTTTATTTTGGTTTTGCAAATTAAAGAGATTTAAGGTTGGGTTTTGATATGAAAGGTAAACCTCTCATTTGTTGAAGGTACTATAAATTCTTGAAAATTGCTTCATTTGTTATTTGCTTGCATGTTGTTTGACACAAGACTGCAATAAACAAAGACTGAGGCCAAGATTTTCAAGCATGACTGCTGATTACAGGTAGTTCTAGTTTTGTTGGCCAAACTTCAGACATTTTTAATGCCTTTCATAAAGTAAAGTGTCCTACCTCAAGAGTTCTGTGAAACTTCTTCAGTAGCTGCTAACTCATCCGTGGGATACTGAGGAATATATCAGTGTGCGTTTGCTGAGCAGGAGCTCACACTGGCTGATGATGGTAGTTTCACCACCAGCAGTATCACACCATTTCAAACCGCTTGTATAAAAAGCTTCATTTTCAAAGGGAGAAGAAACAAGGGCTTTCTGAAATTCAAGCTCTTAAAAGGAATAACATTAGAAATAAAAAAATCTAGACTTCCAGACTACTTGGAAGCTTTGTAAATTTTCACCCAAAAGTCAAGTACTATGTAATACTAAGCAGTTTGGGAGAATTTGCACATAATCTGTGGGTAAACATGATTTCTTCATCCAAGTTAGAGTAGCAACGGTTGTCGTAGTCCACTGAATTGGTTAATTGTTGCTCTAAATTTGGTCCATAAAGACAGAGATAGGTTGGGCAAGAATAAAAACAGATCCCAGTTGCAACAAAGGATGCTCCAGCTGGATATAAGGAGGAAGTCAAAATAAGAGTGATGAAGCACATGAACAGTTTCCCTAGAAAAGTTCCAGGATCTTCATCTTTGGAGATTTTCAAACCTGCAGAGAACAAGGCCCTGAGAAACCTGATCTAACTTTGTGTAGTTTAAAGAAGGGTAAACTAGTTGACCTTTAGAGGCCCCTTCCAATCTCAATTTTTTATGGTTTTAGAACTACAAGACTTATATGCATGATGCCCTTGTAGGCATAACACTTTCTGCATCCAGTTTAACAAGGAGCAAAATTTTATCCTATAAATAGCAGTTGTCAGATCTAGAATAGAAATTGCTGGGATGTATTTTAGCATTCACGGCTTTTTGATCTTCTATATCAGGAGACCAGAAGAATGAACTGCAGTAACAGCAAGATGTGAAAGAAGATACAGAAAGTGAATACAGATAGGATAAAAATGGCACCTATTTTAATAGAGATATAATTAATTTAAATAATAAGAATAGAAGCTGTAACACCTTGGTCATTCAGTTCTCAGACAGATTTTCTAGCAATAAATAAAAATAAGGTAAAGTGAATAAACAATATGCCCAATAATAAAAAGAACAGCTGTTGGGGATAAAGTAAGTTGATTTAGAGTGAACTTTCCCATTCAAATTTTTCTTGGGTACACTGACCTGACAGTCTTAGAGGAAATTGGAAATGACAAGGTCCTCCTTTTAAAATATACTGCCATTTGGTTTTTTTTCAAATTGTTTTCTTGAAACTGGTTTGTACTGCAAGGCAACCGACGATTTTGTAATTTTATAGATTTTTACCACTCGGAGATACAGAGAACTTTGAAGCAGTCAATTCAGCTTGTTGGATTCTCTGTCAAGTAAGTGTTGTCACGCAGCTTGGTAACCTGAGGTATGCGAAGGTTAAACTTGGCATTTTAAAACTGGAGAAACTTTGGACTTCAGTGTCTGTGAAGTTGTATCATGGTACAGGTATATTTAGCTAGGTCTTGGTGCTGAAGGATTTCGTAGGCAAAAAAGTACCTTTGTTTTGGGAGTGCTGATTATGAGGTGAATTGCAAAGTAGAAGAAAATGGAAATTGTGGTTAGGAAAGCAGACTGAGGGAATGAAACTGCAACAAAATTTTGAATAGAACATGGGGATGGCAGAAAATAGGAGATTTCAGCTGTCAGAATGGAAGTAAATAATGATACAATAAGAAGAAACTGGATTCTAAAGATACTCTTTAGAAATATGTGGCAAGATATAGATGCAGCAAACAAACTCATTTGGCTGGGTCCTGGGCAAGCAGACGTTTTCAATTCCATTCAGAAACAACTAATAACCATTTGGCTTCTGTTCCCTGTGACCAAACTGATGCTGAAGAATCCAACTGTTCAGTGATGGGTTGATATATTGGAAGCCAGAAATAAGTTTCTACATGGATCTCTTGAACAATCTAAACTCAATTTGACAATTGAAGAGGACAGAGATAAAGTATTACCTTCTTTGTGAGCTAATCAATAACAAGCGCACCTCTGGGAAACAGATGCTGGTAATATCCTTTGAAGCCATTTCAGTAGTTGAAGCTGGACATGTTCACAGGCCACTGTACACAGAACTTACAGAAGCAGTAAATAATAATAATGAAAAAGCTCTAATTCTCATTTTTTTCCAGGTGAGATCTTACCTGCCTCCAACTCAAACCTCTACAACACTGCAAGTGTATATATGGCATCCAATAAGAAGATAAGATTCAAGTGATGAATTAAGGCTTGAAAAAAATTGCTACAAAAAGTAAAATTAAGCTATAGACAAACATGGATTAAAAAGGTAATGATTATAGTACAAAATTAGCTCAATGATTTCAGGATTCAAAATGTGATAAAGAAACTCCAACAGTGTGCCTAATTCAAAATCATAATAAAATACGTTCTTGAAGTATGCAATGCTTACTAAATGTTTCCATGACTGTCCCAAACACTCCTTGACAATGATATATCAGTTCCCTTTTGAAGCACCTGGAACAAAGTGATGCGTTGTGCATCTCACTATATCAGAAATCTCACTACATAACCTAACAGAATCATTGAAAAGAAGGAAACATACAGCTGCCAATCACAACCATTTCCACAGTTCTGCAGCCCAAGAGTCCAAGCCCATATGCCCTACTACTAGGCTGAACAACACACTCTTGCTATTTTGCTCCCGTCTTTTTGCTGCAGTCTTTTTGCTCCCATTCCTTCTTCCCCGTGCACATCAAGCTGTAACTGTTTAGTATTAGGTCTCTTCTGACAGGAGAGGGAGTATGAACCAACTGAGAATAAGAAGCAACCTGAATCGCCCCCCCACCTCATGCTTTCTTGGGAAACTGTTCATACCACTTGCCTTGAGAAGTGGACAGAAGTGGTGTCCTGTAGCTCCTGCCTCTTAAAAGCACATTAGAGGTGCGTCTACATCAGTAATTTTATGTGCAATAAGGGGCCTCTGTAGCATGAATTTGCTTTACATCTGAGCTAGTGATGTGCACTCAGGCTCCTAAAGCAGTTTCTTTCCCTGGTGGAACTTAGTCATGTGAAAGGATATCATCTGGATTTTGCCACTTGCAATGTGGCCTTAGCAGTTACTCTGTACAAGCAACTAGTGGAAACTTCATTAACTGGTAATGCTATGGTGAGATCTTGCAATCCTAGAAGTGCAACAGATTGCATCATGTTACACTGTGGTCCTTCCCTCCTTGCATCACAGCAATCAGCAATGGAAATGCACTCCGTGACTGGAACTGCTGGCTTTTGCAATGCACCTTCTCCATAAGGTCAAATAAACACTGTCGGAGTCAGGTTTGAAGTGGAGCGGATAAATTAGAGCTGGTACGTGGGGTTTTGGCTTGAGTGAGGCTTTTGAATAAGGCATGAGAATACTGAGGAGACATGTAATGAAGTAGCAAATTAATAGTATCAGGGATATTCTGCCTCACCATACTAAATCTTCTTTATACAAATAAATTGTGTTTAAATCAATTAGCTATTTATTGATTCATAAAAGTATTTTTCTTTTTCTTTTAATTTCCAGGTGTTACTCGAGTGAAGTCAAATTGTGATAATAATGACTAGTGCTTTTTCTTTTAATTTACTAAGCCACTGTCAGCATTCAAAAAGATTATATTTGGGACTTTATGAAAAGTGTATTTTGTTGTGAGAACAATATCAGACACTTACCTTAGGACTTCTACTAACCCTGGACCCTCCTATAGTACTTGCAGCTGTACAATGCATTTTTCTAATAGTCTGTAGTTGTATATTATTTTCAAGTTTAAAAATACTTCACCCTTTAAACAAATGCTGCATACTCATCTAAGTGGTGGTCATTAAAGAGAGTGCCACTATATCATTCCTTTGTATTTAATTTGGGTTAGAAAGAGCAAACTGTATTTTGAGCAAGGTTTATTTCTTTTCCAATTTAAGTAATTTCTTATCTAAACTGGCCAAGTTCAGTTTGAATCATTGTGCGAATTGTTGGTGAGGTGCTTTTATTTGAATCAGCAAGCATTTGGCCATGGGAAATGATCTTCTGGCAAACAAGAACATTAGTACCAGGGGACATCTTTGAAAACTGCAGTTTACTTTTGTGCACCATGGAGAGTTTTCAGTGTTAAAAGTTATGTTTTTCCTTAAATATTGTTCCACTCAAGGTAAAAAGAGTTGCTTTCTTCTTTGGGATTTTCATCCCATTCTTCTATCATTGTATGTAAGGAATTAAATTTAACAGGAATGCAGGTAAAAATAGAAGTGCTAAAGGTCCACCAGTACTCCATTTTGCTCTTTTAACTGAATGACAATTTTTTAGTGGTTTTTTTCCCCCTAGCTGGTATAATTTCCAAAATACACATAAAAAAAGTAACAGGGTTTCTCATATTTGATTAGGCTTTAGTAGTGCAAATACTAGGGCAGATAGGGCAATAACTAACTAGTCTTCAGACCACAGAGAGGTCAACAGAAGCATCTGTTAGGTTGACATAATATTTCCTTCAGCCTCCTTCCCAAAGGCAGAACAGGAGCTAGCAAGGACTGGGTGAAGCATTTTAGCAGCAGCCACAGGTGATCCTATCTGCCACTTTCTCTGAGTCAGTGCTTTACCTGCTAATGATACATCCTCTGTAGTTCTTCCGCATGTATGCAATAAATTCAACACCCATAAAGAAACAGAAAGTCAACAGGTACAAGACTTTGCTTACATTTTGTGCTTCCAGAATACACTGGTTATACTGAGCATGTGCAAAACTCCTGTCCTTTATATATTCAATAGACTAGAATTTTCCAGGGCATGAAAAGGGGTGATTACTTATGCAAGGCAATCACACTGAATGTATACAGTAGGACATCCTAGGATGTGGTACAGATTATATAACATGGTTCTCCTTAGATTTTAATGAAACACGGTCAAAAAAACCACCAAACAAACTAACAAAACCAAACACACACAAAAAAAACCCAAAGCCCTCAACCAAGCAAAGAGGTTGGAATTATTTTTTAGGTCATTACAAAATTGAATTAAGTCAGAAGTTTCCAAGTCATGGGAATGTGATCATTCATGCTGCTCTGTTAGAATGGTCCCTAGTCAAGTGGTGGTCAACACCACCTATCTCTGCTGTAGACAATTCTGGGGGTGGTGCAGCATCTAGTAAGGATCTGCTCAGAAGGCTCAGAAGATGGTTTGTGAACAGCCAATTTCACTTTGGAGAATGAAAGAGCATGATGTAGAAAGACTGCTCTATACTGGTTGGACACAGGGTTCCTGAACTTTGATGATTACATATAATTTACCAGCATATTTCTTGCTTTAGCACACAACCTGTGCATGACTTCTCAGTTATATGATACCACGAACCACTCCCAACCCCCTGTCACATTCAAATGGCATTGCCCACATTTCGGTCTAGTCACCTGCGCTTGTTACCATTGTGAATTGTACTGTGTTATTTCCAGTCTCCACCAGCTGCCCCATTATTCAGCTACTCACTGAAGAAGGCCTTACCTGGAAGAGGAAAGGAAGAAAGATTGATCCCTAAGCTAATTGTCATTGAAACAAGTATCTTTCATTGCAGCTAATCAGTCTGAGTCTCTTTCTGCTAGGTGGATATTGTTCCCAGTTCACTGTTCCAGTGCTACTTGCAAGGGCTTTGCAAGAGTAGAGAAAGAACCTTTCACTCTTAGGAAGGAATGAGATTCTTCAACTTGAGTTTTCTTTTCAGATACCCCTAGTAGCCACTGAATTGGTAAGAAGATTTAATAAATACATTTAATAAATGCATACTTAGTTTTTCCAAGATATGGTTTGTTATGTGCTGGAATTTTCTAACTGCATGGATACCCATTTAAAATTTCACTGGACGTCTGTGCTTTTGTATAATCCCATGAAGTCCTTAGTTGCATCTACATTGGTTACATATGTCTAGAAATCTGGCCTTTAGAGTTGAAAGAATCTTGGACAATGGCCCTATTGTTAATCATTATTTCCAGTATAATATAACAAATATTTTAACCTTGAATGGAGGCAGGGGAGTAAAACCCCAGCTTGCCTCCTTATCCTTTTTCCTTCCAGGTTTTATTCTTTTACAGCTGTAGCAGTACAAAGCAGCTACAACTAAGAGTATGAATCATTGTTGCTATTGTCATTAACATAATGCCCATGTGTAGATTTATCTGCAGACTTTCAGTTTGATAAACTGTTGGCATGTAAATATTTCCTTGAAGAAATTCCAGTCCAGCTGCTTTTGTTTACAAATCTATCAATGGTTAACACCACAGAATGTATTTTGCCAGTATCTGAATTATAATTACAACTTCTTTCATTGCAAATTAATTATAAAAGAGGAAGACAAAGCTAAATAATATATATTTTGCAGAATTTTGGAACCATGCCATCAGCTTTGCCTTCTTTAGTTTTGGAAATGTGAGGACTCAACGCTTGTATGTCTCCATTCTACTATTCTTTCTTATTGTTCATTTGTACAGTTAATTGTGAAGAAACTCTTTTTGAATAATTATTTCATTGTACTTATTTTGTCTTCAGATATTCTTCTGCTTATTCCTTGTTTTATTTCTTGACTTCTGCTTGATTATTCTATGGATTTAATTAAAAGTTGGTTTAGATACACAAGTCACAGTAACATCTAAACTGACCTGAATACTGAATATTTACAGGTTTTTAAAAATAACTTTTTGGGATACAGGATCAAAGAAACTCTGGAATTTCATTTGTCTTAGGCAGCACGTTATTGGCTTTGCTTGTTGCTGTTTTGACCAGCAATGCAGAGAGTCGTGCTTTGAATTTATTGAATTCTCACTGGTTTGTACAATCATTTGTTACACCTTAATTACAATTCAGTACAATTTGCGTGGATCAGCTCTGGAGGCAAACTATGAAATTTATTATCCCTAAATTAGGATAGCTAAAAGTTAAATTTGAGCTACATATTATAGACCTATTTATAGCCAATGGACAAAATACACACCTCAAAATAATAAATCATTTGTTATCAACCCTTCAATTCCTCTTTTAGGATTAGTTGAATCACTTGTGAAGGTACCTATTTGTCTTTATTAGTTAATGAAGGGGTACCTTTTAGCCAACAGCTATGGCAGGAGATGAGGTTTGCCTGGAAGTTGCTATAAGAGGTGTTGGGAAGCATTTTGATTTTACTAGCTAGTTCCACCAAACTTCTTCCAGAATTTCATATCCTTTGCATATGTATCCTTCCAACTGGTTTGTGAGCCCTCTAGCGACACCCTCTAGGGTCCACCACATCTGTAGATATTTGGCAAACAGTGACACTACTCATGTATGCCTTGCTGGTTTCTTCATGTTGCTTATGGTAACCAAATATGTTTGCAAAGTATCTGAAGGGCACAGTTTTGGGGGTTAGAATGAAACAACATCTTTTTTTTTTTTTTTAGGCTTCTATGAAGACTTTGGGATAGTTGGAAGAATTAATAGAGGATTTTCCATGATTTTTTTATTGTCTTAATTGCATTTTTTAAAAGTTAAATGTTTTGAGATGAAAAAATAAGTGAATGTTATTTGTCGTGGATTTTCATTTTCCATGCAAGAAGTGAAAGGATGTTTTTCAAAAACACAATGTAGGATAACAGATAACTGTGAAAACTGTTCATTTACCATGGAGAAGTGTTTCTGGAATACTCTGGAGGGAAATCTTGTTTGCCTAACTTAATTCTGTAAATATAGGTAGCCATGATCTTTCTCTGAGACTAACTAGCAAAGGCACCCTTTTCTCCTTCAGCTATATGATTAATTTAGCCAACTTCTTTCCAAAAATGCTTCTTAGGTACCTAACTGAGGTAGTTGGCAATCACCAACTTTTTATTTCTTTAATTTCTTTTACATTTGAAGCTATAGAAGCATGTACAAGGCTACTGGATTGTCTTCATAGAAAGAGTTTTTACATACATCAGCAGGAGTGAGTGACGACAACAAAAGAAAAATTTTCTATTTCAGATATATCACACTGACAGACCTATAACTACCTTTATATTCAGTGATTGTTTTCTCAGTTTGTGTATACTGCCTATATATATGATAGACACTGGTGTTCCAGTTTCAATGTATCATATGACTTAGAAGTCATATGGCAGTTAAGTGGCTCTTGAGATACCTGTTTCCACCCCCTGCCCTGTGATACTGTTTTAATGGTACCACTCTCCATAAAACTGGCTTAGGCAGTTGTTTCACTGAATTAAAACATATTGTTTATGCTTTCTGTCAAAAATAATGAGCAGCCTTTTTTTTAGCTAGTGCTTCATTTATTGAATCAGTGCTAAGTGTATAGTCTCTTAATTTTGCTGCTATTTATTTAAGTTAAAGTTCTGAAGGTTTGGTTTTCAGCAATAACACTTAGAGATTAACTCGGTTCAGGTACAATATTGATTAACTCTATCATTCACAAAACTAATAGAAAATACTTAGCTATATAATTCATTGACTTTCCACATAATCAGCCTCTGAATTATATGACTAACCTTGATGAGCTGACACTGTGAATGATATATTCATTTGGTAGAGTATTTCTGATGTATTTTATCTTTCTCTGGTACATTATCAAAAATGAAACTTTGTCCATAACATTTAGAATACCTGTTGTAAGTAGTTGCCATCTAGTGTGAGCAGTCATTTCTATTCACAGATAATGGGGCAATACTTACACTTTGGAAGGCAATATGTTTCTCTCAATTTGTAATGGAGTGAGGTAATGTCATACCCATAATGGGAAGGAAATAACACACTTTGACATGAATGAACACTTCAGACAATCGTTAAAATAACTGAGGATAGTGCAGAGTTAGAAAGATGAAGAGTAGGAGAAATGCAACTTCACTCATTGACATCTCCAACACTGTTGTTTGCTGAATGCATGATGCTCATGATCTGGTAGTGAATCCAACTGAACAGGAAATGGTTCTTCTGTCTTTCTCATCAAGTGTTAACTGCTCCAGGGGGCTATATCATAAATAACAATAACGTTTGGAATTCTTATCACCACAACTAAAAGATTCATCCTGAACAGTACCTCTAATGTGGTATTAAAGCTCTGCTATTGGGAGTTGAATTTGTGCTGTTGTCCCTCCACAAACCTTTCAAATTTGCTCAGTTTACAAAGACGCTGAAAATGGGGGTTTTCCTGCCAGTTCAACCAGATATGTCAGAGTTTAGCAGGGTTTTTTTCAAACAAAATCCTGTAATAAGATTTTACTGAGCTATTCTGTAGGTGATGTGTGACTGTTAGAAGATTCTGAGTTTCCTGCACTGATTTTCTAGCAGCACCACAAGCAGTAACGCTTTTCTACTTTTTAAATGACTGTAAAAGTAGACATGACATCTGTGGAAAGCAAAGATCAAATTGGAACAGTGCCTTTAAAATAATTTTAACCCTTAAATGTTTCCTGTACAACTGAGTACAGGCAAAGGCTTCCCAAATGAGTATTAATAGTTTTTCATTTCAGTGTAAATAATGAAAAGGTGACAATTAAAGATCTTTTTTTTCCTCTGGTGGTTTTACTCACTGGATTAATTTACCACACTGCGTATTCTCACCTCTTTTTCAGTACAGTGAACTGTAGTTCTCTTTGCTCCAGTCTTGGTTCAAGGTCCCAAAACCTGAGGTATTGGGTAAAGGTGGGCTTTTTCAGTTCACATTTAAGAAATCATGGAAGCAAATTTGCAGATTAGATAAAAGTCTTGTATTTTTTGGTTTCTAGAAAATTAGATAATGGATTTTCTGTGTGTGAAAACTCATCTACAGCTGCCTGTAGAACTTTTAGTTGAACTCTAGAATCAGTTTTATCTCTTACTTCTAGCCTTAATGCACTCTCATAAACAAAGTGAAAATATCAGATAGCAAAGGGATTATTTACTACCCCTTCACTATCTCCTTTAAGACTTTATTCCCAGGCTTCAGCCCTCTGTCTTCTGTGTGTATGAAAGTAGGTATGTGTGAATACTGCTGATTGCATTGTGAGATTGCAGACGATTAAAAAAAGAGTGTAGTGGGAAGTGAGATTTACCTTTTGACTTCTCTTCTATCTTTTCCATCTGCTATAATACTCACACACACACACACACAAGCGCACATATGCACACACACTTTAGTTTCCAAGAGCAAAGTAGTTTTGGTGGTGAAAATGAGTGAAACTGATCCTGCCAAGAATAATCTCTCTCCACCTCCCTTTCCTTTTCACAAACCTGTCTAAGGCCTGAGCTGACACTGAAGGTGATGCCTACAACTTCCATTCCAAATCCTGATCCGGCAAACTTACAGCTAAATTCTGTTTCCTTTCAGATCCCAAGGAACAAAGTTATACTGGGAAGCAAAGTCATGCTGTACCATACTTCCTTCCTGAGGGAAGAAAGAAAACTCATGAGATTTCTTTTGCTTCTGCAGTATACTTCACCCAAGGAGTAACTTTATGTTCTAGAGTGTGCAGAGGTCCCAGAAGCCATTGGCTAAAAAAAACCCTACAATTTGTATGTCAAGTGTCTTTAAGGCCATGCCGTACTGTCACTTACCACACTACTGGTTAGACCACTTCCTGTGAGTTGTCAGCTCTTCCCAGACCTTTCTCCTATGAAGTTTGTAACATATTGAGTCTAATTAGCTTTTACTTTTTCTCTTCACTGCTGTCATCCCATCTACCCCCTACTCTAATCCTTATCCCATTTAAAATTACTTTGTAAACCATTCTTCCCCAGATAGTTTATGTCTACTATCAATTTCTTGTTGCATTACTAAAAAACCAAATAAAGTAGTTATTTGTCTGGTAGAAACTGCCTTTGGAAAGCCATGATTTTATATTTTTAGATTTTTAGATTATCTTGCTTCTTCAGAAAATCAACCCTGACCTTTCAAAACAGTTCAAACCACTAGGTGCTCAAACACTGTTTTAAACAAGCAAAAGTAAACAAAAAAAATCCTCCCAGTCACTACCTATTCATTTATGATGCAGAATGGATTTGCCATGAAACACTGTCCTGTTGTGCAAAGTATACATCTTCTTGCAAGAAAGCAAGTAAGCCAGCTATGACACAGATCACTAAGCATATTTTAGCATTAAGGTGACTACTTACAAGACTCATATATCCCATACTCAAGATTAATTTTCTTTCAGTACATTTTAAATCATTTCATGGATACAGTAATTACACTGTACTCAAGCCATGTCAATCTATCACTGCTCTGAATCAATATGGTAGGTGTTTTTCAACTATTTATAAATAACAATGCTCATATATACCAAACATCTTATAAAAGTACAATTAGTTAGAATAAAGAGCATATTTGTTCTTTTATTGATTTAACTCCTTGTCATGCTTTGTAGGGTTGCCAGGTATATGTCTTTTTTAAAATTCAAGCCTGTGTTTAACTTTTTCTTTGTGGTATAGGTTATCTCAGCAACCTCAGAAATTAATTTTGAAGTGTTGCCTAATGAAAACGGGATGGTAATTTAACATTACATCTCTTTAATGTATCAGTTGCTGGATTTTTAGTTGCAATTTTATTTTGTTTTATTTTATTCTTTTTAGTAATTAGGCATTTATTTCCTGACCTTTCAAAGTTACCTACAGTGGAAATATTCTCCAAGTGAAGTGACTTATGTGACTTAACAACTGGCCCAACAAAGTGTGAAGAGAGAACTGAGATGAACCTTCAATGTTTCCTCTAGTTTTTCATATGAACTGAGGAAATTTTGTGTGACTTCAATAAAAAACTATCAGTTAGCCATAACATTAATTCAAAGCCAGTCTTAAGTTCATGAACCTTAACAAACCTTTTGATGAACTTCATTTATGTTTGGCATTTGTAATGAAACACGATACTATGAGGGTTTCACATGGTTTTGGGTTTCATTGCAAACATCTTGAACACAATTACTATTACTTTGAAGATATAAAATGCTGTGAAGCAAATCTTCACTAGGTGTAAACTGACAACTCTGCACTGAGTTCACTGTCAACAAACATCCTGCATGATTTGATCCTTTAATTAATAAGCAATACTTGTCATTGTCCCCAATTAAATAAAAATGGTACTGTATCATATCCTTTCAGTGCAGAAATATGCAAGTTTTATACAGATGATATACAGGATTTTAAGTTCCATTTGGGCACCTAAAGAAACTAACTTTTTTTTCCTAGAAAATAGATGTTATCATAACTACAATAAATATGCTGACACATTACTCGCTGTTATGCATCCAATCACTATTAGCCAGATTAATTCTTTATGCTTAATCTCTAGCATTTTTCCTGTCAGAACAGCATTAGTTATGCAAAAGTGGTCATACATTGTCAGACTGAGAGACTCATCTTGATTATTCTTGGTTATTTTGAGTATAAGTACAATCCACCCTGACTGTTAGTCTGCCCTTGGGACCCAAGCAATTTGGCTGTTATTATAATGAGGTGTGGCTCATCATAAGGGTGATTATAATGGAGTCTAAGGGAATAGGGAGTCGAGCTTACTGTATATTATCTTTCGTTTTTAAAGACTGTACTTTGGAATAATGGTTGAGTATTGTAGCATTTCTGTTCATTGCATGTCTTCAGGGGTTGAGATATCCTCCAATGGACTATTTTGATACTAATAGGAAAGCACGTTTAGAACATGAAAATCCCTGTATCTGTTCCTTCAGGCAATTTGTTCAGAGTGTAATTCATATCTGATGAATACTTGGTGACACTGAATGGTCCAGTGAAGATTGGTGCTAATTTTGCAGTGATGCTCTCTGTTGCATCTGTGCCTGAGTGGGAAGGTATTTTTCACCAGTTCATGAACATTTAAAAATCGCTTGTATCTGTTTGTGATCGAACTATTACGTTCTATCCTGTAATTTCTTACTGAAGTTGCTCTAAAGTGGTTTTAGATCTGAGCTGTGATTGTCATAACCTTCTGACTTTTCTAAAGAGGACCAGGTCCAGAAACAACACAGTTCCTTTTATATTAGAAGGTGTTATCTTCAGGGAAACAAAAAACTTGTCATACAAAAAAATTGTTACAGTTTTTCTCTATTCCTTCCTGTGAACAACCTTGATGAGAGATTATTTTCTTTAAAACTGAATGCCTTGAAGTCTCACTATAAAAGCCAAACAAATCATTATGTCCTCATAGGATAGCGTATTAGGGGGTTTAATTTTAGTTATTTGAAAGATATCACAGATGAAATAAAAATAAATATGAAAATCAAAATTATATGATGTAGAGGCTTTCTATATATCTCCAAAGTGTGCTGATGTTGAACAGAAATGGCTAACTATATATAAGAATTAAAAAAAAAAATTTCCCAAGGTGTGTGTGGTAATATAATTCCAGTATCCAGTGTCTGTTGTTACAAACTGCTCTGACAAAACTGTAGCATTGCCATCTTATGGAAAAAGTCCAGGTATATGTACCTAAATGTAAAAAAAAAAAAAAAAAAAAAAGACAATCCCCATCCCTTTCCCAGAGAACATGATGTTACTTATTTTCTACTTTACTCTTTTATGAAGAAGTCTAATGGCCTCAAAAATCAGTAGAATCCTTTTCTAATATTGGCACTTTTTGTGAAGGAAGGCAATTCCCTTTACTTCATTATAATTTTGTTTCAGCTCTTACCTTTTCAATTTGGACAACATAAAAACTGGCATTGATCCATTTGACCTAAAGAGCTAAAGTTTGATGATTTTAAGTGTTACAGCAGCAACAACAACAACAACAACAACAACAACAACAACAATAATAATAATAATAATAATAATAATAATAATAATAACAATAGTGACAGTCTGGAACTAAGTGAAGAAATGTATTTTTTTATATACATATTCACTCACTGAAATATTTACCACTACTTATCAACGATTCAAAATAAGATAGGTTCTGCAGATCAAACCCGAAATTTGTATCAATTGATGTGCATAACATTGCAGAATTTTACACCATTCTGTATCACTGAATGCCATTAAAAGATTGCCATTTAATTGCAATTACTAGGCAGTAACATATATAGCAACTTTATAGAAGTTTCTGTGAAGTGTTAGTACGTGATAAGAAGCATATTCACCATTTTTTCCATAGTAGATATTTTGGAGAAGTTTTGCTTAATGCCAGGAATCTAGAATTGTTAGGATAGAAACTATTTTGTCCTTCTTTGTCAAAAAGGATGTGCAATTGGTGGCCACTTTTCATCTCTGACTCAGGAATAAGGAGCACAAAATAATAATAATACAATGGAAAAAAACATGGCTCATGAAACCATCTTTATAAAAGCTAAACACTTGGCAATATTGTAACACGTTTCTTTTTTGTAAGTTGAAAAATTCCAATGCCTCTTAAAGCTTGCTCCTTCAGTTTCTTTCAAATATCTAGGTATTAATTACTCTATTAGAAAATGCATTTATATATATATAAAAACTATAATATTTGGAGAGGTTCACTGTTAGGCAATAAATATACGCCTCCAAATTACACTTCTTCCCTTCTGCAAGCTATGGAAGTTTCACTAAAATCACAAACTGTCTTGCAAGAGTGCCTTCTTTTCAGTCTATGAGTGTCTGATATGACAGGAGATCTTGCAAAGATGTTTTATCCATATTGTGTTCAAAGCACAAAATACCACAGACAGTCCCTTACTAAAGGTAGAAAAGTTCCTCTCTGGCATGTGCAGCGTTCTGTTGCCATATGCTAATATACTGTCATTTCTCTCAGCATCTTTCTGCATGAATGCTCCACCAAGGCCCCCATGACATGCTTCTATGTGGACTGTAAATACACTTTTAAAGTATTGGAAAGCTTAAAAGGACTTGATGACTGGTGCTCACTAGCAGTACTGCAAGACCTTCTAATTTAACCAGTGCACTCAAAAGGGACGACATATTTCATACTATGTAATGTTGAACACTGAGTGACAATATAGACCTCCATGAATTATGGCAGAATTTAATGTCTTTTGACTCCTGCCTGGATGTTTAAAGTGTAGCTGTATTTGAAAAAATAAAGATAGAATTAAAAAAGAAAAAAACCTCACCAAAACTAAAACCAGACCAACAAAAAACTTCATAGGATAATTTCCCGTAATTTCAAGGAGACAGTGATTTAAACATCTTTCTGAATATAATCAGAATAGGTAGGCAGGATTTAATATTGAAAAATTCTGTATTTAAATACCACTAAAATTTCTTAGCTTTAATGATAGATGCTAGTAATGGTTCTGACACTGCCAGGATAAAGTGTTTGGGCAGAACGAATAGCTGGATAATAGATGTTATCTGTCAAAACCTGTTTGGTTTGGGTTTAGGTTTTCTTCTTCCACTTGAAAGGAGTTGAGAGAACTAATCTTTTCCACCTCTTCTAATATTCTAGTTTAATCAATGTGCAGATGAAGAAATATTTATCAAATTATACATTTTTGGGTACATGATATGGGAAGAAAATCTCACATTTTGGTCATTTGAACTGAAATTTAAAATAGAACAGAATAGAGCAAAACAGAAAGAAAAGGAATGAAACAGAATACTTCAGTTGGAAGGAATCTACAACAATCATCTAGTTCAACTACCTGACTACTTCAGAGATGATAAAAAATTAAAGTATATTTTTCAGGGCATTATCCAAATGTCTCTTAAAGCCTGACAGGTTGGGGCATAAACCACATCTCTAGGAAGTCTATTGATTTTTAACTACTCTCTCTGTAAAGAAATGTTTCCTCATATCTAGTCTGATCCTCCCCTGGCACAGCTTTGAAACATTTCCATGTGTCCTATCACTGGTTCCCAGGAGGAAGAACTCAGCACCTTCCTCTCCACTTCCCCTCCTCAAGAAGCTGTACAGAGCAATGTGATTGCCCCTCAGCCTCCTTTTCTCTGAACTAGACAAACCCTAAGTCTCCAGCCACTCCTCACAGGACACACCTTCCAGCCTTTCCACCACTTTTGTTACCTTCCTCTGGATGCATTCAAGGACTTTCACATCCTTTTTAAATTGTGAGGCTGAGAACAACACATAAGACACCAGGTGAGACCGCACAAACACTGAATACAGAAAACAGCAGGATAATCACCTCTTTTGACTGACTGGTTATGCTGTGTTTGCTGCACCCCAGGATGCATTTTGCCCTATTGGCTACCAGGGCACACTGCTGGCTC
This sequence comes from Chiroxiphia lanceolata, assembly GCF_009829145.1. Lineage (NCBI taxonomy): Eukaryota > Metazoa > Chordata > Aves > Passeriformes > Pipridae > Chiroxiphia > Chiroxiphia lanceolata. The sequence continues at coordinate 53,404,328 of NC_045638.1, forward strand.
CTATTGAGCTTACCACCAACCAGCAACCCTAGATCACATTCTGCAGGGCTGTTGTCCAGCAGCTCCTCTCCCAGTCTATATTTACATCTGCCATTATTCTGGCCCAGGTTTTGTCACCCTAGTTTAAACTGGGTTTTTTTAGCTAGACCAAGTCATGTCAGTGGTGTAGGGTAATGTTCAGCGCAGTAAACTATTGCAGAAGCAGATCCTGTGCCTGTAAGCAGAAGCTGAGGATGAAAAAAAATGAAGTTGTTCTTGAAAGCATTTGGAAATGTACAGTAACTTTATATAAAGTGCTTGTATCATGCTTCACAGTAGTACTGCTAATTGGTTACAATATGAAGTTATATAATATTTTCCATAATTGGCATACATAAATAGAACAATTAAAAACAATTTAAAAAACCCTCTCTTATCCTTATGGCTCTGAACTCAAACAAAAGATCTGATGATTCCTTCTGATGGCACTTCCTGGATTTATTTCTCAATAATGACACTTTTGGGAGCAATTCTGTAGGGGATGAGATTGATCACCCATCACTGCTGCTGATGTGCTGTTTAACCAAGCTGGTGAACCATAAACTGTCATCAGAGAGGGTATCAGACTAACAGCGTGTATCATGCAGCTCACTCTCTTGTGCACCTAATAATAATGATCATTCTCTTAGTCCATTAGACAGCACAAGGACCTGTTTAACAAAGTACTAGAGTGGTATACTTTGCATGACCCAACAAGAAACCAAATCCTGCTAGATGGGCTAAGGCGGTGGCATAAACTGAAGCCACAGGTATGGAGCAAGAAGTCTAGTGCTTCATGGCTAAACAGGACTTTGATACAGACAGGATTTTTGAAGTTGAAGCTTTCTTTGATAGTGATAGATATGCTCTGAAGAAGGGTGAGCATAGCTCTTCTGAGCAGTGAAGAACATTTGCTCCAGAATCATGTCAGTTTACAATTTTTTCAAAGAAATACGAAGTACCCCTCCCTAAAAGAATTTAAAGGAATAAACAATGTTTATATTTTTAATTATTGTTAAATGTCATATAGCTGATGTTCCAATGTTGCAAACTGTATCAACATGATTAAAAAAGTTATGATTACTAGATAAAGTTTATGATCCAGGGCCCCAGACCTATGAATTTTTAAGGACAGAACCTCAAGGGATGTACACAGATCGATGAAGATGTACCTAACCCGGTGATTGACATTTATGCTCTTTTTTTAACTTGTATGCATAATTCCTTCTACTGACTTCAGTAGAAATAGTCACATTTCCTCCTTTCATGCTTTTAGTTTTCTCCTCTTTCACGCAATTTGTTTTTGGAAGATCAAAGCTTAAATTCGTCCTCGTTCTTCTTCCTTGAGTTGTTGAAGTCTGGTGTTTTGTGGGTTGTTTGTGTTTGTTTGTTTGTTCGTTCATTCATTTGGTTTTTTTTCTTTCTGAGTGAATTGTTCAAAAGATCTAGCTCAGAATATTCAAGGAATAGTTAGGAGGCTTTTGCCCCAAATTTATACTGCTCAGCAAGGTGCAGATACCAACAGATATCGTAAAGTCCTCTCAGAGTTGCAGAAATGCCCAGTTAATACTGTAGTTATGCCCTTGAGGAACCCTTCATTCCAGTTAAAACTTTCTTTAGGGCTCTGAGAGTGGCCTTATCTCCTTTTTATTTCTATGATCCTGAGTAATCATCTAGAAGCACACATACAAGTACTAAATATAATTAAAATGTCTCTGTTTCACTCCAGGCAGTTTTGTATAAGATTCATCTGGCCAAATTTTTGATATCTGCAACACATGACATCAACAACTAAACTAGTCAGTGGGGAAAAAACAGACTCTTTCAGGGCATAATTCATCTCATCTGCATATGGTTAACATTAGCAAGTGAGATAACCTAAATATACCAATTTTTCTGTGTTAAGAAGATGTGCAGTGATCATCTCACAGGTAGAGAGCATCTATTCTGACTGTAAAAGTTGATGCCTAAATTCAATTAGACAAATTTCATGCCTTCTGTCAAAACCAGGTGTGAAGTTATGTCAGTATAGTCAAAGTAGAAAGTCTGCCCCTTCCTCTGAGCAACCCATTGTCTGTTGATCCCTTTTGAAAATTCTTGTGCAAATGCTTCTGTATTTTCTCCTATCCCTCTCTCATACCTGGAAGGAGTTTGCTATAAATAACTGCAAAGTCTGTTTATGGTTCTCTCACAAATTGCCTCTGGACATTTTCTTTTCTGTAATACTGGCCGAAACCTTGTAGTCCAGTGGAAATCTGAGACAGTGAATGTTGGCTTGTGTTTCCCAGTATTTCTCCATCTGTATCCATGCTGTGGCCTCCGTTTTTACTGCATGCACAGTGAGGCAGTAAAAGCACTTTCAGTGGACAGTCCCTGGCCCACTGGGACTGGTAGGGCCTGCAAAAATAATTAGGCTGTCAGCAATAACAATAATGAAATGATAACAATAGTAATGCTAATAACTTGTAAAAGTACAAGTAAACAAGAAAATATTTAACTAGGAAAAAATAGTAATGAAGAGACTGTTTTCTGTGTACATCACCTGCCAAGAATTCATACAGGTACAACAGAATTAGGAAATTTCAAATTAAATCATTGTACTAAAACTAGGCAGTACCCTTGCTACCTCAGGAGGTAGGAAAATTATGTACTGATTCCAGCAGCCATCAGAATGCTCATCAGAGCCCTGAGGGCACTACCAGCCTTGTCTGTCCCTGCCCAGCCCCTCCAGTGCTTTCCACCTGCTGCCAGTGGCCCAGGACCTTATTTCAGTCCCCAGGGCTATCAGCCCCAACAATGCCACAGTAGGGCTGGTCTCCAGCTCCCCACAGCCCTGCCCTCCCTACCATGGGCCCCTCTGAGGTGGCCCTGCCCAGGACCCACATCCTAGCTCAGCCTCGACCCATTCCCATCCCTGTGGAGGTGCTTGATACCTGGGGCTGGGGCTGCACTGGAGCCCCCTGCCTGCCTTACTCCTGGCCCTGATGAACCCCATGGGGAAACACCCAGCTACTAATGCCAGCAGCACCTTGATGATCTTGAATGAGATGCTAAGCATAATATGTGGTCCTTCAATTCAAGGCTATGCAAATTCATATCAAGGTATTTAATCATTCTTATGCATGAGGAATAGTAAGATATTTTCTTCTTACTGCTAGAGAAGGTCAAAATTTCAGAGGATATCATCAGGAGATTCAGGAAATAAAACCATTTCTACTGATCTCTTCATTATAGACAATACAACTTTAACTACTAATTTCTCAGGTAAGAAAAATTGTTACTTGTTATAATACAGATGAATTTGTTGTTGTTGTTGTTGTTGTTTGGGGGTTTTGGTGGGTTTTTTTTGTTGCTAAGCCTAAAGCAAATGCAAAAGCAAACCAAGTGTTCATGCCTCTCTTTGGAGATCTGATAATTAGACTCTGGTCATGGTAATGTAGTGGCTATGCCTTTCATATTTTAAAGGAATACTTTTCCTCATGGCTGGGTCTTTTATGTACAGTGGAGTCCATAGGTTTTGTAAAAACACTTGCTAAACAGAGGTGCCTAATATCATTCTCAATGTCCAGAGGTTTCTGAGATCTCAGCGCAGGGTTGGCATATACAACATGGAAGACGCAGGCGACCTGTGCACTTCTGCAGTGGCAGCTGGAGGAAAAGAAAATACCTGGTATGAAAGAAAATACCAAGGGTATTTTACCTCACACTAGAGTCCTGTATTTAAGCAATTTAATTAAGTTTTAATTTTTTAAAAAGTTTTAGTTAATGATTCCTTTTGTTACTCAAAATAAAAATACAGATTTTTACTTATTTGGTCTATTGGTTTATTTATTTCAATGTTATCTTGAATATTGCATATTTTGTCTTTCCCCTTTTTCCAAGAAGTTACAGAGAGTGCATGGTAACCAATCAGCCAACTTAACTGGCCAACAATTAGTGATGGAAGAGATTTGTCCCTTCAATCAACACAGTTTAAACCAGAAGTGTTTACACTTTCTCTGCTTACTACAGGAGTAAAGGAAAGATAGAATCATAAAATCATAGAATGTTTTGGATTGGAAGGGATCTTAAAATTATCGAGTTCCCTCTACCATGAGGAGAGGCCCCTTCCACTAAATCAGGTTGCTCGAAGGCCCATCAAACCTGACCTTGAACAGGGGATGGGACATCCACAGCTTCTCTGGGCAAATTATTCCAGTGTGTCTCCACCATGATGGTAAAGAATTTCTTCCTAATATGTAATCTAAACCTACTGTCTTCCAGTTTAAAGCCATTCCCCCTTGCTCTATCACAACAAGCCCTTGCAAAGAGTCCCTCTCCAGCCTTGTTGTAAGTCATGTTTAGGTACTGAAAATCTGCTAGAATGTCTCCCTGGAGCCTTTTCTTCTCCAGGCTGAATAACACCAGCTCTCTCAGCCTTTCCTCATAGCAGAGGTTTTCCATCCCACTGATATTCTTCATCCTTCTAGCCATTCATTCTGGACTAGCTCCAACACATCCACGTCCTCTCACATAAGGTTAGAGCCCCCAGAATTGGATGTGGTAATCAAGCTGGGGTCTCATGAGAGCAGAGTAGAGGGTAAGAAACACCCTGCTCAACCTGCTGGCCTTACTTCTTTTGATGCAGTCCAGGATACAGTTGGCTTTCTGGGCTGTGAGCTCACGTTGCTGCCCCTTGTTGAGATTCTCATCTACTGACACCCCCAAGAAGGACCTCAAATCATTCTCCTCAAGGCTGCTCTCAGTCTATTCTCTGTCCGGGCTGTATTTGTGCTTGGGATTTCTCTGACTCAGGTCTTGCACTTGGCCTTATTTATTTTCGTGAGGTTGACGCAGGCTGACCTCTCAAGCCTGTCAAGGTATCTCTGCCCTCCAGCGTGCTGACAACACCACACAGTTTGGTGTCATTGGCTAACTTACTGAGGGTTCACTTGATCCTACTGCCTGTGTTGCTGACAAAGATGTTAGACTGTGCTGGTCCTGTCACTGGAACGCCACTCATCGCTGGTCTTCACTTGGACATTTTGCTGTTGACTACAACTCTTTGAGTGTGACTATCCAGCCAATTCCTTATCCAGAGTAGTCCATGTCAAATCCACGTCTCTTCAATTTAGAGACAAGGATGTTGTGTGATATAGTATCAAATGCTTTGCACAAGTCCAGGTAGATGGTGTCAGTTGCTTTTCTCTTACCCACCAACACTGTAACTCGGCTGTAGAAGTCCACCAATTTTGTCAATTCTTGTTAAGTTGCTCTTTCTACCAGCTGTAAACATCTCTGTTCAAAAGCAGTCTGTGCTTAGATTCCCTCAGTACATAGTTGTCTATTCTGAAATAGTTGTAGAAATCTATGGAAAACAGAGTAATGTCATTTCAGTAGTGTATCATCCTGCATCAGAAACTAAAGCATGCAAACCGAAATTGATTTGTAACAGGTACCTTATTAGAAGCAAACATCAAGAAAACTAGAATCAATGTTGAAACAAAAATTTGTCTTGTAAGCAATCCTGAGTGAAATGTGTTGACACAGCATCGCATTCTGTAGCCCCATTTTTGCATGCTTTTCAAAGCACAGCCATCTCGATCTGGGAGAGATGAATAATTGACTGATCACTGCATAATTCAACGTACTGTTGTAAAAATTCAAGGTCTGGCAAATTTGAAGCTTTTCTTCTGTATTGAGACTGAGGTTAAAGTTTCAATCAACCTTGAAGAAACATTTAAATAGCACAAGGATGCATGATTTATTAAAGTGCATATTATTCTTTCTTATATTCCCTCCTTCTTCATTAAACATCCTTACATAATGTTTATGTGAAGTTTATGAAGTGTACCTCATAAGCTGAACAAAGATTACCTTAAAAAATAGCCCTAAAGATCAATCATCTTATTTTTTGGTATGAAAAGTAAAAGCCAAACACGGATTTGAAAATACAAAACATACTCAGGCGTGTCTTTGATAAAATACCTTGCGCTTAAATACACAGATTTCTCCATTCCCATTTAGAAAAATGAATTTCTCCAGTAATTACCAGTAACAGTTACTTTTGCACAGCTCATAATGGTTGTATGCAATGTTCAGCAATTAATGGCCTTTAGGATATATTGAACTCCCTAGTTAAATTACCTGTCACTGTCACTAAAAAAACGATCTTATGTGGAAGTTGGTCAAGTCTGCTTCACTTTCAAGTCATACTGCAGTTTGAAGAATGTGTTTGCAAATCAAAAGATTAAGTTAAAACATTTATACTCTCTTTGTCCAAAGTTATTATAGTTGCTTCTTCATAATATTGCCACAAAAACTGACTCGTCAAATTATTCTCTATAAATTTTCAACATTTTACAGGTCCATCCTGAATCCTGAAACTGTTTCGACTGCCTTTTCATTATTTCTTCTTTAACGTTTATGTAGAGCTCTAAATTTACATGGTACCATCAAAGAGGTCCAGGAGGGATGGACATGCTCCAAGAAGCAAGTCTTGAACACACAGGAGCAGGCTGTCCCAGTGTACCAAAAGGTGAGCCAGCGGGGAAGATGGCCAGCCTGGCTGAACAGGGAGATTTTAAAGGAAATCAGGGGAAAAAAGAGAGCCTACCAACTATGGAAAAAAGGGCTGGCTAACCATGAAATGTTTAGGAGTATAGTTAGGTCATGTAGAAAGAAAATTAGAGAGACAAAGGCACAATTTGAACTCAATATAGCCACTTCTGTTAGGGATAAAAAGAAGTGCTTCTACAAATCATGGCTGGGCTTCATGAATGAAGATTTGGGAAGGGCTCTACCCACGTTTGTTGCAAGCCCGTTGGTGGCTAAAACAACCAATACGAGATAGACACGTCTGGTTGCAAAAGGCACAGCAGAAAGACTCCTTAGGTGGTATATTCTGCAGGGCACGATTCTTTCTGCATTGTCTTTTCTCCTCAAGGATGATCCTGCGTGCTTTCTCAAAAGCATCAGCAGCGTTAAAGATGGTGTGTCTCCAGGCCTCCCGACTGGAGGCCAGAGTAGGGTAGTTATGTTGATCAATATGGCCAAGGCTGAGATGTTATTTCAGGGAGTCCTTGTATCTTCTCTTTGGGACTCCTCTCTTGCGGCGGCCAGGGTGATCACAAAGGTTTCTGTGAGGCCCTGAAAACAGCATACGGGCCTACATACCAAGTCCAAAGCCCTCTACTCAGCGCTGATGGTCAAACACTTCTAACAGATAAAACCTCCATTCTGAATCAATGGTCTGAACACTTTCAGGCTCTTTTCAGTACCAACCGTGTAGTCCAAGACTCAACAATTCAGTCCATCACACAACAACTGGGGAAATACGAATTGAATACTGACCCCACTTTAGGAGAAACCCTCAAGGCCATTCAGCAGGTGAAAATCAGCAAGGCAGCTGGGGTTGATGGAATTCCACCCGAAGTCTGGAAACATGCGGGCCTTGCACTCCATGCTAAATTTCACGAGTTTGTGGTGCATTGTTGGGAACTAGGTGAACTACCATCAGACCTTCGAGATGCAGTCATCATCACTTTGTATAAGAAGAAAAGAGTTAAATCAGATTGCTCAAATTACCGTGGTATTACTCTGCTCTCCATTGCTGGCAAAATCCTGGCAAGAATACTTTTGAACAGATTAATACCCGATATAGCAGAAGGAATTCTACCTGAAAGTCAGTGTGGTTTCAGAGCCAACAGGAGTACCACAGACATGGTATTTGTTCTCAGACAACTGCAAGAGAAGTGTAGGGAACAGAACAAAGGTCTCTATGTAACCTTTGTCGACCTCACCAAGGCTTTCGATACTGTGAGCAGAAAAGGTCTGTGGCAGATTTTGGAATGTTTAGGATGTCCCCCCAAGTTCCTTAAAACGATCATCTCACTCCATGAGGATCAGCACGGCCAAGTCAGATATGGCGATGCACTTTCTGAGCCCTTTCTAATAACGAATGGTGTGAAACAAGGCTGCGTTCTCGCTCCAACCCTATTCACAGTTGTGTAGGGGCAGGTTTAGGTTGGATATTAGAAAAAGGTTCTTCATCCAGAGTGTGGTTGGGTACTGGACCAGGCTCCCCGGGGAAGTGGTCACAGCACTAAGCCTGAGAGAGTTCAAGAAGCATTTGGATGATACTTTCAGGCACATGGTGTGACTCTTGGGGATGGTCCTTTGCAGGGTTGAGAGTTGGACTTGATGATCCTTATGGGTCCCTTCCAACTCATTCAGTGATTCTGTGAGTGTTTATTGTGCTTAATATTAATTTCTTACAAATTTAGTTGAAAATTGAAGGATACACCATCTCGAAGTGTGATGAAAAACATGTGAAAAGTACAATGATATAAGAAAAACCAGAGAGAAATAACGAAAGAGAACATCTTGATTTGAAACCCTGACAGAGAGGCTCAAGAAAATTAACTCAAATGAAAAAAAAAAAAAAGGAAAAGAAGAAAAGGGGGGTCCTACGAAAGTACTGCTAAAAGGGTTTTTCTTAGGCATAAAATGTAGGCAAACACCATAAACCCAAGAGATTTTAGTTATTCTCATTTTAGTTCATTATTAGGAGCTTAGTCAAACAAAATCCTAATTCTTCTTTCAAATGAAGGTTTTCAATTATAAAAGACTTTATAGTTTTTACTTTTGAGTGCAGCATCTGTTGTATAAGTAATTCAGGTTTTTTGTGTATTTCGGTTATATTTGTGCTGTTTCTAATTAATTTTTGACAAACACAGAACCTTTTAATATTTTCATCAATCCGTCATTAAAATATTAGATTCTGTAAAAGCAGGGCAAGCCAACAAAGGCTATTTTCTTACACTGACTGTCACAGGAGAATAAAACTTAGTTGGAAAGGCTTCAGAAAGACTGTTCCTTGCAATTTTTGTTCCTAATGCTTTCATTGTAACCTAGATACCATTTGCTCAGTTTAGGTATAGAGAGAAAGATATTATAATACAAATGTCATAATTAAATTCATATGGACATGTATTTACTTGCACATAACTCTGTAAATAGAAATGTAAGTGAAAACAATAATATAGCAACTTAAATAAATGTCTTATATTTGAAAAAAAAAAGTTTTTTAAAATATATCACATTGCTTTACTGAAAGTTATATTTTGAGCTTGAAAACACTTTTTCTCAACATGAATGCATATACTTACCCTTTAAATAGTGTAAAGTAGAGTTGCACTGGGCTTTACAAAAGAAATTATAAGGATTTTCAGTATTTAATGAATAATGGAAGATATTATATAATCAAGATAGGAATATTAGTGTATGCATTCTTCCACATCGTACACTTTCAGGTAAAGATGATCCTTTGTTGTGAGTTAAAGGTATCTGATCTAAATAATTGTTTATAAAATTTACATCTTCTAGCTTTCTGGAAAGTTGTTGGACATTTCTATAATTTACAAAACTGTGGCCAAGTAGAAAGTTAGTGGTAATTTTTGGATGTGAATAATTGCTTTGTCAAAGAATTTCAGCCTCTCCTGGCCACTAGACTAGCCTTGTGCCTAATGCAGAAAATGAATTTCCAGAGGCAATTGTTGACTCAATCTCATAAGGCTGTTGTTGAGCTAGAACGTGTCTTTTTGAAAAATGAAACACACCCTCTCCCTTCCCCAAATATACACCTTTGTTTTAAAAAATAGTAGTGATGGAGAATGCTCTGTAACCTGTATGAAAGTCTTCCAGTAGTTCACTTTTTAAAACATTTACTTTTAAAAACCACACAGTGCATCCAGCTCCAATTTCCCCCACTGGAGATTTTTTTTTAAGTTCTCTTCATTCATTAATCTTGTCTCCATGTGAGAATGGTGATCAAGTGACTTCTTAATATTTGGCATAGTCTGTACAAATAATGAAGTGTAAATTTAGCACTTCATGTCTATTCAGGGGAATAAAATAGGACTTTCAAAGAAGGAGACTAAAGGACCACCAAGAGGTCAAAGTTAACACATATTTAGACTCAGACAAACATTCAAAAAAAGTACTCTTCATTTTTTACTCACTTGAGTTCAGAACTTCTGAAAGAAAGCATCCCTCTGTAAAAAATATGGCTTTATACTTCTGTGTTTCTTTGGTTTACTTATTTTTTGTCAGGTAGTAACACTCCCAAAGAAGGGATCTAATGTACAGAATTTTTATAAAGTTCAGCTTCTTAATAAAGTCAGAATGCAAAGTTCAATGTAATTCCAGCTTCAAGGTTCAGTGCAGGTAAATTAAAACCTCTCCAGTAATTTCACTCAAAAATTAAATATGACCAGAAAAATAGCATAATAATGAGAATGATATAAAATTGAGTGAACAAGCAGCAAGTATACTAAAATTTATGAATGATTGTGTGGAATAATTATTTCCAGAATGCAAAATAAAATAAAATAATCTCTTGCCTCAAAGCCAGTGCTACATCTAGCAGTTTGTCACATTCTATGGTGAAATTAGTTTTCATTTACCATTAACACTGAAGGAATTTGACACTTCTTCATCTCTAGGAGAAAACAAAACATTTAGACCATACAGACCAAATAGAAAATGTGATTTTCATGTATTAACTTTGAGTATTCCAATTAATCTGATTGATTGATTGATTGATCAATCAGATTGATGATCAATCTGATTTTAAACAGCTGAGGATGTTGGGCTTTCATCATTTGTCTATTTCACTCCTTATAGTTGAGATTCTATTGTAATAACTTTTGAGAGACATTTATAAAGAATGGATGTTTTCTAATTTCAATGTGATAGGAAGAAATTGAGAAACCGCAACTTTTGCAGTAAATTGCCCTCCATCTCCTCCAGCTATTAGTAGTTTTCTGAACAGCATGGTTATTCCTTGGTGAAGGATATCACTGTGCTTTCTCCCTCTTTATATTGTTCTACTAAAGCAAAGGAACTGCTTTGTATTTGAAAAAAAAAAAGGACCATAGCAAGAGATACATGTGCAATTTAAGCTGTGAAAAGTAAGAATACTCACCTTTTTATGGTTGCCTATGAGAAAAGCTTATTCTTTATTAGAAATAAACTGCCATAGTATACCTTCAGGGTGGTCCCATATTTGTACAAACATGTACGGCTGTGTTAGTCTGTGTACAAACTCCAAAAGACATGTAGAAAGCAGTATTTCATCCTACACTACTATTCTCTAAGATCCCTGAAAAAGTGGATATTATCTGCCTATATTATTTCTTCATACATATTCACAATTATTCTGGTACCCTATATTGTTTGTGACAGACTGATGTATTAGTGTATTCCTAGACATCCTGTGCTTACCAGCTTAGCTCAACTGGAAGTAGAATGAAGTTTTTTCTTGTGTGAAAGAGCAGACATTTTGGAAAGTACTCCATGCTTTAAAAAAAAAAAAAAAAAAGAAAGAAAAATTAAATTAGTGTCATACATCCATTATCACTTTACCAAATAACTCTGTAGTGGCAAAAAGTAGCATATCTTTGTTGTTAACCAAATAGAATATTTTTATCTAGAAGATTGATATTTTTTCCCAATCTAATGCATTGAAAGCTGTAAAACTGGTGTAATGTTCTTGGGAATCAGGTCGCAATATGATTGTTGCAGTTTAGATTATATTCTGTCCCTCAGGATTTGACTGTGCCTCTAGGCACAGCCTCCAGCAAGAAATAGTGTGTAGGCTGTGTCATCCCAAGAGGTCGTGTGCCTTAGAAAGGCACCTCTGAAGTACAATTGACTCCTTGTTCATACATGAATTCAGCTTGTCAAGAGAGTTTTCTTATTCTCAATGTTCTAAATCCAGTTCTCATTGACAAAAACATCTAGAAGTTACGGGCATGTGTGTCCACCTAAATTAGGAGCCTAATATGGGAAAAGAGCTATCTAGACTGTTTATATTGTTAAAAGGACAAATGGAAATTGGACAAGCAACCTCCAGAAGGAAGGATTAGTCTACATAAGATCTGATTTGCTTTCTGGAGGTGCCTTTCATGAAGTAATTCCCACATTAACAGTGAGAAGGAAGAACTAATGCTGCTTGAAGCACTAGGATACTCAGAATGGTCTTTTGAGCAGAAAGTTGCCATGAAGCACAGTATTGTCTTTTCTGTTCCATATTAGCTAATATAATTTACAATGACTTATCCCTAGACTGGCAGCATTTGGGATCCCAGTGCCTGTTCAGCTCCAAACAGACCTACAGCCCTATGGCTTCATCATGTTACAATTGATTCCAGTAAAACTTCTTCCAAGATTTCCTTTGTTATACTTTACAACTGAACTACTGTGATTTCAGAAATTCATCTTATAGATGTTGTACCTTGCTTCCCTTTCCATTATTGCACTTGAAGAGAAATCCTAGTATGAAAAAGAATATTATTGGATGTACAGTTTCTGTCTGGGATGGACTTTCTTCACTGCAGCCAAGATGGTGCTGTACTTTGCGTTTGTGGTTAAAATTACTGATTACACAAATGTTTTGGCTATTGCTGAACAGACCTTGCACATAATTAAGACATTCTCTCTCCTCAACATTCATCCAAAGTGCAGAGGCTGGGGATGTACAAGAAGTTGGGAGGAGACACAGCTGGGACAGTGGACTGCAATTGACCACAGGGATATTCCATACCGTATGGCATCATGCTCAGCAATAAAACTTCAAGGAAAAGAGGAGGAAGGGGGAACAGTGAATTTAGTAGAGAACATTCGTAACTCTTCCTTTATATGGAGTTACTGCTTACCTAACATTGAAAAACAAAGAGAAACCCAATATATTTTGTAGTTTTCCTATTTTTTTTCCAAATATAATTCTAATTGCATTTCGAATTATAAAGTCAAATTACAATGACTGAAAATCTAAGTATTGCTAGTGTATACTGTAATTCTATTTTGTTTCAACCTGATAATTATCACTAGTTCATCCAGGAAAAAATCCAAACACTACTTCTGATTATCATTTAAATTCACATGACTTTTTAAAATAATTTTTCCACATTTGTGTTCTGCAGTATGAAATACATGGCCAGCCATCACATAAACCAACAATCAAGACTAATTCCAAATGAAAGCAGGAAAAATTTACTTTGCAAACTTGTGCTATTTCCACCTGTTAACTAATCAATACAATTCAGGTACTGTAAGTAATTTTCATCTGATTATTCAAATGAAATAAGCAAAAGTATGCATTTTATGTTTCATTTAGAGAATATAAATGATGGAACAACAGATTTGGTCATGCTTTATTTTCAGATACCAAAAAATGCACTTCATACAGAAAGAGGAGTGAAGGAGTGTTACAACCTACCCCTGAAGGTGAGGGTAACTGAGATTCTTGCTAATAGACCCCTTGGGGTGGATTAGAGTGAAACAACACTGAATGACCAGTGTTTATATAAATATATACATGTATATACATATACACATATATATATTATATATAAATATATATATATACATATATATGGGGTTTCTTTTAGAATAATTTGGTTGCAATAGAAAGCAGGTATGTAACCAAAACTGTGTATTCTACACTATGTCATTTCCGATGGACTGTAATAATGGATCATTTGCAGCAGCTGCCCAGGGCACACCTGACACCTCAGGCTACAAGCTGGGTGTTAGAGAACTCTACCAGGAGTGTTTCTTTGTCTTCACATCAGTGACTCAGCTGTGATGACTCCCCTCCAGGGAGGCATTAGCACCTTCACACTCAGCCTGAGGGATCATCTCTGCTAATGGGCCGTACTGGACTGGCATAACAGGCGGCTGACACGACATAGACCATCAAAGACTCCAAAAATATCCCATTACTCACAGAGTTAAATTACCAACTGTGAAACTCTCTGCCCTGAGGGAGGTACTGGACATTCCCACCTGAACCTGAGCATATATGATCTTGGGGGTTTGGGACTTCTGGTACCACTCGCCAGATCCAGAGGAGGACCAGAACAGGGCTGCCACTGCCCCCCTCAACATGACTGCTATCATTACTTCAACAGAACTGCCACCATCGTCTGGACCAACAGGTTTTCCTTTCCTTTTATTTTACACCCACGGGGGCCATCTGGTGCTCAGTACAGGGGCTAACAAACGCTGTTCTGTTCTTGTCCTGGGGTGCTGGGTTACACATCTGTTTTTGGGGCTGAAAACCACTCATCTTTGCATCATTGCATTTATTGTAATCTTTTTTTAGTTAATTGTAAGTCTGACTTGTAATCTCTCTTGAGTTGGGTTCATTTCTCCCGCTGGTTTATTTTTAAACCAGCACAGTTGATCAAAGTGATGTTTGCAGTTTTAGTCTTTCAGGGGTGAGGGAAGCCCCCTAAACACAAAGGTCAATGGGCCAATATACACTCAGGTTCGGGTGGGAATGCCCAGGTACCTCCCCTGATGGGGGGAGTTTTACACTGTCTGATGCAACACTGTGGATCATGCATAGTTTTCTGGTTGAAGGCCTTAGACATGGGTCTGGGGACACTCTGGGGCTTGTTCATGGTTTATGACACCTTCTAAGACATGACAGCTGCCTCTCATACTAGTGTAGTTGAGCCAGTTATGCCCTATCAGAAGGGATGAATACCTTCAGGCCTATGTGTTAATGTCAGGGTGCTTCCCCGGGGGTGAGCTAGGGAGGACGTAGGCATGATAAAAAACATTGTCCCATCTGCTTCTTATTGGCCTTCTCCCTTATCTGGCTCAAACCCCAGCTTACAGCTAAACAAAGGTTGGGTATGCACCCCCTCTGCACCTGTGTTGTTACCTTGCACATCATCAGGAAAGGACCCTGTTGTTTTTACAAAAGGCTGATTGTTTGAGTCATTAACCATTACCATTGCAGTGTCTCACATGAAGTCTCTTCAAATAGGAGGTCTAGATAATACTTGCAGTTCATCTGGTACCCTGGGGAGAAATAAAAGTATCATAGTGAAAAATGCCCAAGAAAGAACCCAGTCCTGTTGTCTAATCTATCCAGGCAGAACCTAGAGCATGTGCAGAATACATCTAAATGAATGCCATCCTGTCAGGGCACAGAAGTCCCACATACATTACACTAAAAGGTCTGAATCTGATCAAAAGATCATGAAATAAACAACTGAAAATGAACAAGAGATAGCACGAACGAACTGGAGTTGGACTTTCGTGATCCTAATGGGTCCCTTTCAACTCAGGATATTCTATGATTCTAGCTATATAATCAGTCTCCTTAGGAAAAAATAAAAGTCTATATTGTTTACAGTAAAAGAAATGAGTTAAAGCTACTATGAAAATGCCTTCTTATTTCACAAATAAGAGTAGGGAAAAAGGTGATAAACCTGTATAGTTCACTCCATGCCATGCTAAAATGTGGAGCTGCTAAAGGAAAATTTTCTTTTGTTCTTCAAGGATGTATTTTATGAGGAAGTTTTTATTTTGTATTTTGTATCAGGGTGCAAAAAATCTTTTTGATATTTTTATCCATTTAAATTTCAACCACAGATGGATAAATAAATATAAAAGTATTTTTTAAATATGAAAAACACTAAATAAGTTGCTGTATGTTTTTGCTTTCATTGTATTTTCCACAGTTTCAGATTTCAAAATAAATTACAGAGTTGTTAATAGGCTGTAGAGGATTTTTTCCTGTCCTCCCTTGATTTATTGCTACAGAGTGTAAACTGATCTGGAAACAAGTGAGAATTCCCCTGCGAAATGTTCTAAAATCCAAATTCCTCATGGAGTGGAGAGAAATATTTGAGCAGAAACAATCATCCCCACGTGTATAAGCTTTGAATAATAACAGCCTGGTTTCTACATTTCTTTTGTTCATGATGTATCAATCCAGTGTGAAAGGAAACATAAAACCAGCACATATATAAACCAAATGTGCTGCAGCAAAAGCTTTAACAAACCTTAATTATTCAGCTGGTTAAGGAACAAGCTAAATAGCAGCACTAGTACACTGTAAATTCTTGTGGCTGACACAGAAGTGGTTATGACAGCTTTCACATTATCTCATTGCAGTATCGAGGCAGTAGTCGCAGCTGGCTCATATGTCAAAATGTGTCAGGACTTAAATGGTAAAACAGGAGTGCAACAGCAATTGGCTTTTCAATCAATAATGCAATCAATATATTTCACAGATATTTTCCCATATCTAAATTACTCTGCAGAGATGAGGTAGCCTGACTGAGTGTTTATAAATCAATAAAACACACAGCTAAAGGACATCTGCTCCTGTTCTTTCACTTCAAGGTGCAGTTTGCCTTTTATTTCCAACTCTCTCTTATTTAAGAATGTACTTTTGAGGAAAAAACAACTCTTTTTTTGCACATAAATCAGTTTTGAGTTGCATTGTGACTATAAACTGTTTCTGTTAATAATTGTGTACTTCAGTTTTAGATAGGTATAATGGACAATTTCTAATGGCAATAAAGCTGAGAATTAATAACATACATTTCAGATTTGTAATATACATATAAACAGGTATTTTATGTGACATTATTTTTTTCTAAATACAGTGCAATGCACACAAGTTTGAAATCCCCACAACCTTAGGCAATGCAGTTTTTTCCCATGCAACAGAATTCCAGAACATTCGCGGTGATGTTCTCAGTAGAACAGCTTCTTCTGTAAGTGTTATAGTTCTGATGATCATCTTTCACTAATCTCTTCCTTTTTCAGAGGAAGGTACATGAAAAGGGATAGCTTGTTATGATATTGTGATATGAAATTACTGAATTTGCCTTCTACATCTTTATTTTTGTTTGTGAAGCAGTGACTACCAGTAAGAGTATGGTTTTCTATCCCTATCATGAGAATAATTCCATAAGAGAATATGGTTTGCTGATTTTCCTGTGTATGACTAAAATACATACATTTACTATACTGATGCATATATATGCAGTTATATACTACACACAGAGATACAAATATGTGTGAAGTATTATGAAGCTGGAATTAATTATGAGTTAAAGCATATGGGTGTTCATTATTGTTATGTGCGCCACACATTTTATTTTTACTGTGTTAAGAACTGAAAAAAGGTGTCCCCAAGTGTCACTTTTAATGTAAAAAGACTTACTATGTTTAACCCTATTCCTCTTCTGCTTGAAAATTATATCAGGTACAAAAGAGAGAGACTAACAAAAACAATTACATCTTTCAGGTAAGACAGGCATATTCTGTCAAGAATTACATAAACCCAACCAAATTGCATTTCCTAATCTAGGTGTTCCATTAAAAATAGATTATCACATTGGTGAACACCAACTAATCTTATCATGTTATATCTATAGCTCATATGCTGTGTTATTCTCTCAATGTATGCGATCTCTTTCACAGTTGTGAGATCCATCTCTGAACCACAGTTGCCACACAGTCAAAACACAAATCTAGGGACACAGTGGTTCCCTGGTTTACTTACTCTATGTATTTTATTAAGATACATTTTAGTGCTACAATATTAAAGCATTTTAGAGGATTTAATTAATTTCATAGTATAGCTTGAATGTGGCTTTACTGGAAAAGATCCAGTTAAATGGATCTGAGGTCTAATATATCTCATTTCTAAATTGGCAGAGATTCTGTCTTTTACTTAAATAGGAAGGCAGTTTTGGCTTCAATAGCTGAAAGATATGACAATATGGAAAGAAAATCTTGAAAATATTAATGTACAAAGAAACAAGAAACCCCTCAAATATTGAGTACTTTAGAGGATGTTTTCAACCAAATGGAAGGGGCTTTTTTTACATCACTGTATCAAAGGTGCCACAGTATCTTTTTTTTTCCAGTTGAACTCTTAAAAAACTTCACCTTTTGAAGATGCAACTGAATAATTTTGATGAGCTATAAAATGTTTCTGTTGTCTTGATAGAAGTGTTTACCGACGTCATTAAAGTATTAAAATCATGCAAAATAGAGCAAGAAAACATCTTTTTTTTTTTCTCTAAGTTAGCTAAAACATTAAATGAACATAAGAAATGTTGTCAGCATAAAATGCTCTCAGAGAATTCTCCATTAATATTATTTCGATAAGGCTCCTGAATGACTGAAGCCACCAGGTTTTTTACCACTTTTGAAAACTCTTTATTGTTTCAGTGACTGAGTTCCATGGAATTCCAAGTTAGAAATTCCTACAAGTGTCGTTAAAGTTATCCTCATCCATTGGAAGTAAGTGTCAGAAATATTTTTAGAGATCTGAAAATCTATTAAACTTCCAGCTGGAAATGTATCTTAAGCTTCAAATCAAACTCACAGCAACAATAAAGTGGCTAATATGTTTATATTTGAGAAGCTGTAAAATGAGAGAACACTGCTGGGAACTTGAAAGTAAAACTAATTGAAGAATGCCACTGGTGACATGAACTTTATTTTAAGGAAGTGCTGGTCAAAATGCAGGAGTTGCAAAATATGGCATCAGCACCCCAGAAGGTATTCTGTTTTGTGAAAGTTACCTGACATATTATTCTGGTAATATTCATATACATTCCCTTATAGATGATGACAAAACAAGTTAACCTGTAGCTCTGGGAAAATGTTTGAGGAATCTTACAAGTTAGTTTTGTATTTGTGAGTGTGTGAACACACTCCGTCATTAACAAGGCCAGCTTTTTAACTTGAAGGTCCTGTGCTGTGGTTTAATCACAGTATCTCATGTTTTCTTTCAAAATGATCCTCTGTTCTATGTGGCATTGCCTGAGGAACTCTAGCAGTCTGAAACTTGTATGAATGATCTGTGTTATATAATCAAAAATTGGACATGAGGAATTAGAAACAAAGAGAAAATATTAGGTTCAATGACATGGCAAAAGCAAGTGACAATGCTCCCTAGAAGAAAGAGTGAAAAAAAAAAGATACAGAGGGGAAAGGCAAGACAAAGCAAGGCAAGGGAAGGGTGGAAAATGTAGTAGAAATTAATTCACTAAGTAAAACAGTATTACCATACAGGGTTGTTACAAATCTAAAGCTCTGAAATCCAGAAGGTAAACAGGACAGTCAATATATACATGTAGACGTATATTTGCTAGTTTCAAATGCACTGTATTATTGGATTCAGATGGGTGTGAGAACAGCAATAAAAATAAGAACCTTAAGTATTTTTAGGCATTCAAATTTAAAAATAATTAAATAGTATATAAAGTAAGAAATATTTATAAATTACACTTTTACCGAAAGTGTCATCAGGTTGAATAATAGCCAAGATCATATACAGTCAGCCCAGCTTCTAATTTTGTTCATACAGACTATATAAAGAGTAAAGGTTAACCTGTGGACTGTAAACTATATTCTAATTATAAGAGTACATAAATCAATAAGCCCTCCAGGGTATAAATGATGGTAGATGAACACAGTAAATGACAAAGCAGGAACCAAGAGCAACATAATGATTAAAAGGCCTAACAGCATCTTAGAGTGAACAAAGGGAGCCATAATATTGGCCCGATCAAGCTTATTTTGTTGGCCAAAGGAGAGGGTTTGAGTGCGCAAAAGTGTAAGCAGCTAAACAGTCTTAGAAACTACCAAACACATTTCTTTTCTACAACCTGAAGGTCTTGTAAATCAGATTATACACCACCTCTGTGATATATATCACCAGAATATATGGGAAGAGGAAAAAAATCTGTCCTTGGGTTAGATAGCTTTGGCCCCTTATTTATCTCTAAACGAAACCAGCTTGTAGTTGGTTCATGTAGAACTTTATCCACAGGAGGGGGGGGGATCTGTATCTTTGTACTAGCTCATGAAAGTAAATGCTAAAGATGGAAAATGGTTTAAGACTGAAATATGAAAGTATCTTTAATATCTATTGCTTAATGAAGATCTAGGCCCAATTCAGATACCAGACATGGGCACCTAGATTTGCATGTCTTTTGGGACCTTAGCCTATATATATTTTATATATGCATATATATAATATGCCTTTCAGAGTTATTTCTATACACCTTAGAATGGATAGAATACACTGATATTCTCTAGCACTCTTACAGTGAGTTTGAGAAAATCTGTGCATGTACCATTCAAAGGAAAGTGAGAGACTTTATGGGGAGAGTTGGAATACAACACAACAGTAATTGAAAATAGAGATGGAAGAGTATACTGAGCCAAGACTTAATTCCATACTTAACAGAACACTTCTAATTTTTTTAAGATGTAATTTCTATTACAAACTTCAAAGGATGGATCTAAATTAAATTCAACATGGATGAATTGCTTACTCAGGGCTACAAAATTAACTAGTCAGAAATATTTGTTATGTGAGTAAGCCATCAGGTTTTAGAGGATGGGTTCAGGGACCTTATCCATACTACCAGGACTAATTATGTTATTGTATTCAGGATATTATACAGCATATTCTCAATGGAAATCTATATTAAAATACATCTACAAAATGAAATCTGTTTGAATATTTGTCCTCAGCAAAAGTGATACATGAAATTCAAACAAGTATCTTACTCTTTTTTAATTTTTAAAATTTCCTAAGTAAATCATCTGATAGTAAGTTTGTTAGAAACACTTACCAAAATGACACAGGAAAAAAAAACATTGAAGAGATTGCAAAAAAATGCATTTTTCTAATGTAATTTGATAAATGTGAGGTTATCTGTCAACAAAGTAGGTGACGGATTCAATGGAAAGTCCATAAGGTGCCTAGAGGTTTAGTACAGTTTTTTAAAATATTTTTTTAATATTTACTTTTTTACTACCAATAGTGAAAGTTAGCATAAAATATTTATTCCCATTTTTTGATAACAAGATCCTTAATGACGTAAAAATAACTCTTCAGAGTTTTACTTCCCTAGAACATATAAGGAATTGGATTTGCATTTTAGATTATGTCTTTTGGAAGTCAGACAATTTATTCATGCAACCAGTTATGAGAAGTTACAATTTTTTTTGTTGAGGGACCCAGGTTAACAGAAGTGTGGAATGCAACTTCTGAGAATTTTTTAAATTCTCTCAGTTCTAAGCTACTGCAAACAATAAGACATGACCTTTCAGCTGCTAGGTGCTTGATTTTAAATGGTTTGTCGATCTGGACAAAAATGCTAAGTATTCTGAGATGCCAACACCGAATTCAAGTAGAAAGGAGCACAGACTAAGAAATGTAGTACAAACTAAAGAGTCATCACCCTCTTCCTATATAAAGCTCCAGCTAAAGTAATAACTTTACAGGACAATGAGAAAGCCTTTGAGTTGGATGTTTTTTTCTTGTGGCACTGAGAGAATGCATTGACTAGAAAAATTGTGTAAGAGAATAAAAGATGAGCTTGCTGCATGTGAGGACAATATATCATGAGATAAAACATGTTCCCCCAACTTGGAAGATGAATTGAATTATACTTACAGATAAGATCACATACCATCCAATTTTTCTCCAAGACTAAACACTTAAAAACAGTCCTTCCAACTCAAAGGGCTAAAGTTAGGAAGTAAAAACATCGCTCCCTATTCTGAACTTCTGTTCAGAAGACAGTACTGGAAACCACTTGCTGGTCTGAAGAATAGAAGAATGTTGTAAAAGCCTCAGAATTTGCCAAGATTAGCATTTATGATGCTATTTTACCCTTGGCTTGCTTTATAGTAAGTTCATCACAAAACTGTACATTTATGTTCAGGTCAGACAATAATATTAAAGGCAATTACCTTCCTAATCAGATGATGGTTTTTTTAGATATTTTCTGGTACTAACTTGTAGGGAATACCTATCCTTGACAACATTTTTTAGGGATTTTTAAAAGAATAGTATAATTGCACATTTTAACTCATATTTTTTTCTTGAATTACCCCTAAGTTTCACTTTGGAGTTTCCCTTTCCTTTTATTATTATTAATTTAACCATTGTAAGAGCTATTGTCAATCAGGATAAGATACCTGTTGCTCCAGGGGTTGAAGTCCTGAGAGGAAAGCTTTGCACAGACTAACTCCAAGAAATTGTACGAACATGTTTCTGCTCATCCACCATAACTCTCAGTAAAACAAGAATTTCAGCTGCAAAAGGTAGCCTCAGACATACTGTTAGAAACTTTGCTATTGCATTAAAAATTTGGGATCCATTAGGTAATGAATGGATTACACTCAGTAACTAGAGAAGATTAATTAGTTATTGTTTGTAAATTGCTTTGCAGATAATAAGTCTCACATAAGTGCTCTATATTACCATTATTAATGGACTATTTTTATCTGTAGTGGATATTTTGTTTCACCATTGTTTGCATACATAAAGAAAAATCATGATACTTTCTTTCAGATTAGCATGCAGAACTTCAAAAGAAATTACTTTTAAGGCTGAATAAACTGATTAATGTTAATCAAGAATGGGGTGATATGTGACTGAAGAAAGGAAAGAATACATACAAAAATGTGTTTAAAATATCCAAAGATAGATCTCAGGAGATCCTATGTTAACAGGAAATATTCAGGTATGACCTGGCAATTTAGAAAACAAGAAACTCTTAAAAATCCAACCATAAGCTTTTGTCATATCTTCTCTATCTCCTTAATTCTTCTAGGAATATACCCTTTACAGAGTAATATTTTACAGGACATTATAATTGTGCCACTGCTTAAAAGATTTAAATAATCTTTCTTTGCAAAAAAATTAAGAAAGGATTGACAATTGTAACAAATGGATCAGAAATCTTAGTTTCCAGAAAAAATATCTTTAAGCATGGTTACAATTTTCCATCTGCCATGAAGAATACAATAGCATACCTTTTATTGAACTTAATTTCTGAAGATCTTGGGTCAGCTATTTGAATATGCAAGTTGGTATTTACAGAATAAAGTAACAAAAAGGCTATTAGTAAACCTATGTCTAAGTATCCTTCCACCCTTAGTCTCATGTTCCTAATGTAACACTCTAGAATATTCACACTCCAGTTAGATTACACAAATTCTTATATTCTCTGATAAGTAATTCCTTGAAAAATTCCAAAATGTAACTCCAGTGGCATGGAAAATTATTCTTGATAGATTCTTTTTTAAACAGTAGATTCTTGCCACTATAGCAGCGAAACATACTAAATGGATTTGTTCATTTAGAAACAAAGTAAAACACCACTTGTATCTAGAAAAGAAATGAGTACAAAGGACACATAGCAGTGCTGATAAAAGTCCCTATAGCTAACATATGGATATGGTCCTCTGTGCAT
The DNA here is from genome assembly GCF_009829145.1 of Chiroxiphia lanceolata. NCBI lineage: Eukaryota > Metazoa > Chordata > Aves > Passeriformes > Pipridae > Chiroxiphia > Chiroxiphia lanceolata. Next base: position 53,427,433 of record NC_045638.1, read on the forward strand.
TTGCTTTGCCTCCTTTGCCATCTTGGTATGTATATTATAATCTTAGGCTCTGTTCCATGCTAATACAGCTGTAAGTCTTTGAAATTGCAGCAGGCTCATAGCTGGCCAACTAAGTACATAAACTGAAGATCTTACACAAAATATTTAATTGATAAGACATGAATCTGCTTTTTAAGATATAATACACAAATTCTTTTCTTCTAGCTAGTAGAAAGAAAACAAGAAGTTAATCTGGATTCCTATCAGAGTTATCTCAGAATCATTTTGGGGTATACATTATATAACTTTCAATCTCCTTCAAATTCAGATGGCTAGCAGAGCAGCCACAATACACTTAGCTAAATCCTAAGCATCTCTAATGAGTTCAGTAGATTCTTACCATTCTAGCAGTGAAATGTACCAAATGGATTTGTTCAGTCCACCTGCAATTGTTTCACTAACTGAAGAGAATATCCCATCCCTCAGACACGCTAAAGTGTAGAACCATAACGTGATGTCAAAGCTATGTGTTTGGACACTGTGTATTCCTAGACACCGTGTATTCCTAATGATAGGTCAGGTTAAAACTAGACCAGATACGTATCATAGAACAGTGTGTATTTCATTCTTTAAATGTTTTAAAACAGTCAAACCCCAAATGTATATTAAGTCTTTCACTTCAGTGATGCTTTATGTTAGGTTCTACAAAAGTGCTGTAACTTCATCTATATAATCCAGCAACACATTTAAGTCAGATTCTCTGTATTGGATTTTTTTCAGTTATACAATTGAGTGTTTGGAAGAATCCCAATTATCTGCTGTTGAAAATATTAATGAGGTACTAAACTGCTGTGGTGGCAAAATCTGCTCAAGCCTTTTACAATATTAGATACAAATCGTGATGCCTAACATTGTAGTGCCATGGGTAACTTTTACATGTTCCCATTATAAATGTGATTTGTGACATTTTTGCTCACTACTGTCAGGAATAATCCATCATTGAACATATTTGAGATTATCCTTTGGGATTCCTTTGAGATCTTGACAATTTAGCACATATGTAAATGTGCATCATATGCTAATATTAATTTTAAAGAAGTTGTTTCAGGTTATTTTCAGTAGAAATAAATGCAAAGTTAAACAATCGCAATACTGTTAGAAAATCTTTCTGGATGAAATTTCCTACACGAGAAATATTCATTAATAGAAAAGCACTGACATTAACTTTCTGATATACAGCTAAGCAACTTCTTTCTGAATTTCCCCACTTCCACAGCTAAGCAACTTCTTTCTGAATTTCCCCACTTCCACAAATAAATACACAAAAAAAGTCATCTCCTAAAAATGTAAGATATAGGTAAAGCAAATGGCAATATTTTACTCCTTTTCTATGGCAAGAAAGAAAACACTTCTTTGCTGTAAAGACATGGATGAACAGAAGATAAAAGCCTGCTTTAAGAGAGTTTAGGAACAATCTCAATTTCACCTTTCATATTAGTAATTTAACCCTTAATTTTACTCCTCACTTTGTGAACTGGATCTGGGGAAGTATATTGTCATTTTACTTGGTTAATGAGTTATTTTGGGGAGGGGGAGGAAAGGGTACTTTAAAAGGTGTGAAAGGCTATACTTAGGGCTAATCAATGAAGAAAGATGGCCATAATGTCTGGAGGAGTGCAACATTACAAAATAGAATGTTCTTAGCTCTTTATTTCTGAACCTGGTGCAGGTATTCCTAGCTGTGCAAAGACTGTCTATCAGAATGTTAGTGTAGTATATTTTCTTTTAAATAGAAAGGAAAAAACAGATAATGTTTGCAAGGTTCAATGCAAAGATTGTGACAATAGGTGGTTTGTAATGACAATGCTACAGAAGGGTTTTGAAAAAAATAAATGAGAGCAAAACTCTCTGAGATAGTATTACTCTTCCAATGGTTTTGGATCAGGGGTAGATAAACAGGTATGTCGTTTAACAATATTTCTCATGTTTATGTACACTTTCAGATTACCCATACAGAGAAGAAATCTTACCACATATATATAAATTCCTAATCACCCTGCTCTATGGACACACTTGGAACTACATTTCCCAGAATAAAAATTATTTTCCATGAATTATGGAAACAACAGAACCTTTATGCCATTATATCATCTCTAATGGTGTGGTCATGGTACCAAATTAAGTTGTTGTTAAGTGTGTTTCCTGAGAAAAATTGTTAAATATATATTTTAGTGGCAGGTTGCTGGCAAATTTATATTCATTCACATTTGTATTCAATAAATTAATGTATACTGAAGAGATAAATTCAAGTAAACGTTTGTCATCTTCACCATGTTCTTCCCAATGAGGATGACTTGGAAAGGAGTAATGGCTTTACATTGAAAGAGGGCAGGTTTAGATTAGATATTAGGAAGAAACTCTTTACTGTGAGTGTGGTGAGGCACTGGAACAGGTTGCCCAGAGAAGTGGTAGAGCTGTCTTGATGTGTATCAGGGAACAACCCTGCAAGTGTTCAAGGCAGGCTGGATGGGGCCTTGAGAAATCTTATCTAGTCAGTGGCATCCCTGCCCATGGCAGGGTGGGTGGGAATTGGAACTAAATGATCCTTAAGGTCCCTTCCAAACAAAACCATTCTATGATTCTATGATCAAAGAACTTCCTGCTGTTCACATAGGTTTGTATTAGAATAGGATGCAGAAATTAGTCCAGGCTGGATTACTACACAGATTGATAAACTGCTGTATAAAATTCAGGCATTCCATTCCATTTTAGAATGCTTGATAAAGTGCTTCAGTGCCACTTTACCTACTTTGTAGACCAAGGTTATTTGGGCCTTTTGATGAAATGAGCCACGTACAGACACATATTGGTAGACATTTACTATCTTTTAGTCCACCACTTCTTCAGTCCTTGGTTAATGCATGACATAAATATTTGCATTCCATTAATAATTCCTAAATAATAACTCAATTTTAATGTTTTCCTCTGTCTACAACTTTTTCTCAGCAGTGATGTTATCTTATTTTCGTGGTGTGAATATATTTGCTAAATGGAGTTCTCAAACAAAACACTTACTAGTGATTTTCTATACATAATATTTAAGTCAGGAAATTGGACATAATAACCACAAGAAGTTTCCTTCCTTTTGGCAAGTGTTTGTGAATGTCTGCCATATTTCAGACATAAAACTCTTAACAAAATAAAATAATCTGGTTAATTTGTCAATTATACTGTAAATATTTCAAAGAAGAAAAGTAAGAAGGAGATGAGAGATTGTTAGCTAATCAGTTTAACAAAGTAAGTCTTCTGTCTGGATATCTTCAAAATATCAGTCAAGATACAGAAAAAAGAAGTACTTTTAGGCTTGGAAGCAGAGTCATGTTCTTTGCATGGACTGAAGAACACAGTCTTTTTTCACACCATTTTAAATTATGATTTTAGACATTTCAACATAGGACATCAATTCATATTACTGTAATCTTGCTAACACAGAGAACATTGAAAAGGAACCTTATTGGAATTGATGGCTCATTACTTACTTTCACAAAGGTGCTGTGAGAACACAGCATATCAAATTAAAAACACATACACAATGCAGACTTCTGAAAAGTTCCTGAAATGATCCTGAGAAAGAAGAGTATAGTCCATCTACAGCTAACTATTGAGTGTAAATATAGTGTCAGTGACGTGCAGAAAGCTAAAGAAAAATACACTGAGGAATGTTTCTTAGATTATAGCAAAAGGTGTGTGTGGGAAGGAAGGCTTTTCTCACTGGAATATGAAAGGAATTTCCCAATTACATGGAGGTACATAGAAACCTGTGTACTAATTATAATATTTCCCGCTCTGTGCTACCTTGAAAGACTTGTGTACCACAGTGCACCCCAAGCATATACATCAAACAGTATTACCCCATCCTCTCCACCTTTATGCTGCACACTCTTTTCTTCACACACTGTTGCCACAAACACCATACTCCCACACTCACCATCTTCATCTTACAGTATTATATCAGTCACATAATCTGAATTTTAAACAAGTATCTTTTATTAGCTGCAGACCATATTAGTATTTCTTTACAAAAATATAACAATAGCTACAAATTGTTCTTGAAGGTGGAGACCAGATCTGTCATTGTATTTACTGAGTTCTGAGTCTGAGACAATCCACTGGACTAAGCCAATGTAGAGAACAGGAATAGAAGGGTACCTAATCCCTGTCTCTACTAATATTCTGTTTGAGATTGTTAAAATCTGATTAATGAGAGATGCCTCTGCCCAAATTAAGTGCAAACAAGACCATATGATGAAGTCAATAATACAGATTTTATTTAACAATTAATGTGCGGTAGAGAGAGAAATAAATAGAACAGAGAGGAGAGAGAGATCAAGCAGAAAATAGTCACCACCTGTAGGTCCTGTGGCATCCCATGGGTCCTTCTTCATCCTGGGCTTCTTGGTGATGGGGGTCCAGAGTTGTTCTTCTGGGGGATACCACCTTTATACAGGCCAAATTTCGGGTATCCATGGAGGTGAATTTCCATAACTTGATGTGATCTTTGATCTTTTTTTGACCAGTAATATGTGTATGAGCAGTTGCTTCCTTTCACACAGTTTACCAAAGAGGGAAGTTTTGTGTGAATGCATTAACTAGGATATGAATGCATTAACCAGGATATGCTAACCAGATCTTTCCTCTGCCACACCTGGAATTAACACCTTTCTGTCTCAAATTCCTCCTTTCTGTGTGTATCTCCAGTTCCTACTGTGGTGGGTTAACTTATGACAAGTTCCTTTTGTGACCTTGACAGTGTTTGAGACAGGCAACTCTGCTCTTTAAGTCCTTGAGAGATGACCAGGTTCTTGCAAGAACAGCTCCAGAACCTAATGAGATACAACTCTAGGGAGTTCGGACAACTCCAGAGAAAGGATGAAATTTTTGTCCCAAATGCATGATCTTTAGTCATGGTTTTGATCATGGAAACCTGAATTTTGTATGTGTGTAATTGGTTACTATTATTTTGTTTCCAGCTCATCTGATTCAAGCATATATGAAGAACTGAAAATTGCACAGAATTTAACTTAAAAAGTAACAGTTTTTTACCACAAGATTAGAAATAATATTTTTGTTCTCCTTGTCCTCTATACATTCTTGTGTTAAGACCCTTGAAACATGGTGTGGTTCTGGAAATCTAGGTTGTTTTCTAAACATAGAATTTTTCAACAGACATTCTTGAATTCAGATTCAGATGATATTATTGTGCATCTGCCCAGAATTTTCTGGAAGCAGAATGCTGGATTTAAGGAGTTAGAAAATCCCAGCTAGTGTAAGTACTGTCTTCCTGATTAATATGGAGCTTATGGAGCCTTCTCACACATTTAAAGAAAACTGGAAAGATAACATATAAGAAAGGCACATGGTACATAATTGTGCATCTCCAACACCTATCTGATCTTAGTAAAATAAAGAAGGTAGTAATGGGAAGAGTCTTACAGATGATTCATCTTGAGAATAAAGGTGAGTGCTTAGGAGCTTAGTAGCTGTGGATTTTCTTTTGAATCGGGAAATAAAGAGCCCAATTCAGTTGTTCAAAAGTAGGTAGCTACTGCTAATCAATATGACTGAAGGAGTTAATTCCATGTAGCTGTCAGATAGGACATAGGATTGAACCACTCTACAGAAGATGGTGGGGGTACTGGATGGAGACCTTAACCTGCAATATAGCTGACACCTGGATTTATATATCTCTATGAGAGCCAGATGCTAAAAGTTCAGTTGTAAATGAATGAAGACCTTAGAAAGTCAACCAATGGAGCCTAGAAAGCATTTCAGTTGACCAACTTCCAGTGTTCACCTGAGGGGAAAATCTTTAGGCTCCATTTACTGTATTGACCATGTCTTGACTGCATAGGAAGCTTAGACACACAGCTGACATCTAGATATTGACGTATGGACATCTATATTTGGATGTCTTAATCTAAAGATGCACAGATAAACGTGGAATTCAAAGAGGGAAGAGAAAGGAACTGCAGAGGAGAGAAGTAGGATCCACAAGGTTTCAAAGAAAATTAAAGGTAGTAAAAGAACTCTATTCTTTGAGTTAAGGGAAGGAACTAATTTATATGTTTTATAAGAATGTGCTATATATATTATACAAGTTATCAAAGGTATCAAAAGGGTAAACATGGCATATTGATACACAATGCTTCAGTGGAATACTTCAGATTGATCAGCTGACTAAAGAAAGATCAGAAATTAGAAAAATAAACAATGGTATGTAACTATGTCAGATACTGGAGTGAGCTAAATTCTATTATTGATCAATTAAATAACATAGACTGAAGTATATATGAAGACAAGTGAAAATAAAGAAGCATGAATATGAATGAGTACCTATAAGTGAAGAAAGACTTTAGAAAAAAAAAAGAAAGAAAGAAAAAAGAGTTTTAAAGCCTTGAAGTACATTACACTCTAGTACAAACAGACAAACAGACATTATTTGCTGGTAGCACTACACTGTAACAAGGAAAATTCAACCCAGTATCTTGACCAAAAGTGAAATGAATATATGTTCAATCAAATGTGATGTAGTTTACTGGAAAAAGATTCTGCATTAATTAGGAAGCTGATAAAATAAAATATAAGTATCTGAAAATGTTAAAAATCAGTAATTGAGTATTTCTGAACAGATTAGAGGAAATAGACTGAGAGTGAGCCAGTTTGGCAGGATAGAGAACACTAATAAATAACAAATTTAGTATAAAAGTATTATTAGAAAAAGGAAATTTATTTGAATTGTGCAATACAAAACCAAGCAAAGTTTGCACACTTGTGTGATGTATGAACATTTCTTATTTGTGATCATTTTGGGCTTGCAGTCAAGTCAATGGGAGTCAACATAATAGCCAGCTTGTAGAATTGGACAGATGGTGTATATTGTGTGCAGTTCATATTTTATTTAATTCTCTGGCAGAGGGAAAGAATTACAGGTCAATATTTGTCAGAAAGTGCGGCAGCTAATGAGAAAGTAAAGGAGAATAATGTGTATGAGCTTTTTACTTTCTTTTTACTTGGAAAGTTAGTGACTCTGGTAATTAAACAAATACAATATATCTAAATGAGAGGTTTTCAGACAATGCAGTAACCTAACGTGTATTTCTATCATGTTTATAAATTTCAGTGGTGAATGCAGTGCAGGAAACTTTTTAGCTCTTTGCAATATATTGAAAATATTGCCACTTTATTAAGCTGTACTTATCTTTAAAACAGCAAAGGCAAGCAATAGCACAGGTCCTTGGGTGTCTCCTTACCCTTGAAAATGAGAGTGGCAGACTACCATTGAGAAGCGACAGGTTATCATTCTGTCACAGAGAAGCCATAAACTATCATTCTGTGAATCAGCCTTGGACTCTGCTTTCTGTCCGTCTTTAATTGCAAGCTATGCCATTGCTTAAGTGTTGCTAGTTTTTGAGTATGGCTATTCAAAAACACAGAAATATTTTATTTTCTAGTCCTGATGGTAAAAGAAGTGTTTGAAATGAAAATTGAAATAAGAATGTTATCCTTATGTTTGACTTCTATTTCAACAAAAGTTTCTAAAAATACATGCAATAGTCAATTTACTTCAGTGAGGTACCTAACTGCTATCAAAATTTTGGGTACCTAGGAAGCAGTCCCATTACACTAAACACCTAAAAGTTACCTATGGTCACAGGAGGGAAACAAACTTTAAAAAAAGTCAAGAAAGGAAGAAAATATTTCCAGAACATATTGATGATGAAAATAATTTCTAATATTTTCCAAGTTATTTGAAGTTAACATGTTACCATGAAATATTTTGGTAAGGTCAGGAATATCATGTGAAATTATAACAAAACAAAATAAAAATTTTGAATATTCAACAATTATTTTTCACTCACTATCACTTTTTCTACATTTCCTTTATTTGCTTCCTCACTTCCTCTGTATGCAAACCCAGGAATTGCATATAAGACACCTAGTAGAAAAAGAAAAATATCACCTTCACACATAATCTCTGCATGAATTAACTTCCATTTCCACAAGAAAGAGTTACACATTAAATAATCGGAATGCTGTAGAATATACTGAGGAATTAATTGTTTAGCTTGGTCACTATCGTTTGAAAACTTATAGATTGATTCAGAACTGTACATTATGTTATGGAGGAGAATCTCTCTCACAACACATCTTTCCACTATTTCAACCTCAATCTTGGGTCAATTGATTAATCAGGAATAACTGATGATAATCAGGATTTAAGTAAATACATTGTCTCTTCTATTCAATGTCAGCTTTGATCACATCAGGTTACCTCGTCCTGTGTTCTGTGTCCCATTACTCAATCAACCGGCATATATTTCTAAATGTTTGATCTCAGATAGCTATCTTTATATTTTAGTCTGATATGTAAGGATGTTAAACCGATGAATATTACCTTTTCAGTTTGTATAACAAATCAATATATTTGTTCCTTCCTGCCTGCCTTCCTGCCTTCCTTCTTTCCCCCCTCTTCCAGAAAAACCCTTAATGTCATGGCTTAAGAGTGGTAATTCCAAATTTAGTGTTCCCACTGAGACTCTCCCAACCATACGGCCTGCCACTTGTTCCCCCTCCCACTCTCCCTCCCCTTTGGTAGGATGGAGAGGGGAGTTGGAGGCACAAAAGGCAAAGATTACAGGATGAGATAAGAACAATTTACCGGAAGCAGCAATGAGATAAGAAAAGGAACAGTGATAGCAACAGTATTCATAACAAAAGTGTACAAGAGAGAGGCAAGCGATTCACATGCAAAATGATCAGAACTGGCAGTTACCTGACCACTCCCTCTGCCACACTTACTCAACCAGAGGAAACCTCTCTTCCCTGGAAGAGATTCCCTTCCCTGCCTGCAGCTATGAAATGAAGTGGTATAGAATAACCTCCGGGTCCTAGCCATGTCCCCTCCTGGCTACTGCAGGAACCAGGACAGTTAACCTATGTGTACATTGCTGGTCCCTAAACCAGAATGTACATGGTTTTTCCTTGCAGGGATGGAGAGATCCTGCGAAAATGTTTTATAAAAAACAGTTTTGGGTTTTTTTTTTTGTTTTATTGGGGTTTTTAATAATGGTAAAATTCAGCTTTCCTGAATGTAGAAGCAGCCTTTAAGGTCAAAACTAATAGCTAAATAAGGGATTCCCTACCTTGTAGGCTCTTTTCTTTAGAAGTCTATAAAACTTTTAGGCAATGAAGAGGATCTGGTTCTTCTGTTAAAGTCAATTGAAATCTATCAGTGTGGTCAACGTGACATGGATTTGTTGATCATATACCGATGTTTAGTGCCTTTTGAGATAGCCTGGGACATTCTGGAACTTCAGCTACCATTTCAGATGAACAAAGGTATCCCAAAGGTACTGTATCATATCTGCCAGACTAGGGTATATGTCTGATATACCACAGAGTATCTTAAATATAATTAAAAGTTGATAACAGACAAGACTCTGGCTCTCAGAATATATTGAAAGTAATTTCTGAACAAAAGGAGGGTAAAGTGCAACCCCTATACTGTTCTCATGCAGTTCTAGAAAGAAAAGTCCACTTCGTGAGAAAGTCATATCCATTCCAGAATGAGCAAACATTTCTGTATTGCTGTTGAATTGTACTGAAGACTGTGGGTATTGCACAGGCTGGTGACTATAAATTCCAACCATAATGAACTGAGTCATGTGCTTTTAAAACTACTATTCCTTGTGCCTCTCAAGCTTTCCCTTAAACAAAACTTAATCAATCTTAAAAATGCAAATGTGATTTCCCTTCCTTTTATGTTCTTTCTACAAATCAAAACAAAACCTGTTGATTTATATAGAAGTTTCTTAGTGGAAAAGAGCAAGACAAACAATTGAAACTAAAAGGCAGCTACTGTAGTCTGGTTATGTTCCTTGCGATTTTGTCCATAATATTGAGTTCCAAAATTCCACAAGAGACTGTTGATGACAGAGTGTTTCCAAAAGATGTAAAAATTATTAAGCAAACCTGGATATCTGATGACAAAATTGCTATTGCAAAATACTGTCTTGGAAATGCAGCAATTCTGAAAAAGGTAAAAAAGAAGCCATCTTTGGTCATACCAGCTAGAAACAGAGCAAGTCACTGGTTTTAGTCTCTGGCCATTTTTAAGAGTCTGTTTCTAGAGCAATGGAAGTATGTATGCAGTTACATAACATTGGTAAAATTTTAATGCAGATATTTTGTCTTAGCTTCTTTTCCTTTAACAAAACCAGAATGACATTATAAAAAATAAAGAAAAGAAAAGAAAAAAGGTGGCCCCCAAAATAAATGAAACTCAATTTCACGGCACATTATCTCTCTCAATTCTTTCCTCTCAGCTTTCATTTTCATTAAAATCACAGACAACCATAAATTAATAATTACTTCAGGTTGACTAAATGCAGGCCACACTATTTAGCTCTCGTTTTCCTACAGTGGCCTTTCTTGTTCATGCTGGAAAAATGTTAATTTAGATAATGTGGCTTGCCCCTTGTCATATAATTCTGTTTTGCACTTTCACTGATCTATAATGGTCTGTTCTTATTAGGTAGTATTAACTTTATCTTTTGTTCAATCAAGCTTCACAGTTTCCTCCAACAAGATAACTATTGTGAAATATCAGATGAAATATCCTCTTATCCGTATTTCTGGTATATTTCGATTCATCTCTTTGTTGTAACAGTGTTCAGAAACATTTGCAATTCCTTCCAGTAATAAATTTATTGTCCATTAGCCCAAGCCACAAGTGAGACCTTTTTTGGCAGGAGTAACTCTCTCTCTATATATATATGTATTCGTATAACTCAATCTTACTACTTTACAGTTTATGCACATTTCAAATTAGTAATTTTATTGACCTACTTTTCAATTAAGAATGGGTGAATAGGTCCAAATAAAATAAACCCCAAACTTTCATCCAGAGCCTGAACCCATTTGGTTTCTGAGATTTGAAACAATTTAGTGTAGTTTGGTTATCTATTATTTTTTTGGCAGACGATTCTGATAATGAATGAAGAAAACTGAGACATACAACTGCATTTATTTCTGACTGGTCATTGACTTGTCGATACTGCCATTTTGATGAAACTGTTTAACTTCTCCATGTCTCAGTTTCACAGAATCCCAGAATCCCAGAATATGATGAGTTGGAAGGGACCCATAAGGACAATCAAGTCCAACTCTCAACCCTACACAGGACCGTCCCCAAGAGTCACACCATGTGCCTGAAAGTATCATCCAAATGCTTCTTGAACTCTCTCAGCCTTAGTGCTGTGACCACTTCCTTGGGGAGCCTGTTCCAGCACTCAACCACATTCTGGATGAGAACCTTTTTCTAATATCCAACCTAAACCTGCCCTGTCACAACTTCAGGCCATTCCCTTGGGTCCTGTCGCTGGTCACGACAGAGAAGAGATCAGTGCCTGTCCCTCCTCTTTTCCTCGTGAGAAAGTTGTAGGCTGCAATGAGGTCTCCTCTTCTCCAGGCTGAACAGACCAAGTGATCTCAGCCACTCGTCACACGGCTTCCCCTCAAGACCCTTCACCATCTTCATTGTCCTCCTTTGGACGCTCTCTAACAGCTTAATATCTTTCTTATATTGTGGTGCCCAAAACTGCACACAATATTCAAGGTGAGGCCGCACCAGTGCAGAGAAGAGCAGGACAATCGTCTCCCTTGACTGGCTGTCGATCCTTTGCCTGATGCCCCCCAGAACATGGTTGGCCCTGCTGGCTGCCAGGACACATTCACTTGAACTTAGAATAACATCTAGATGTCTTCAAGGGAAAACTACGGATATGACCTCCTCTAAAACTCCTTGTTTCAATAGACAAATATTTATAAAAACTTCACACACAAGAAAATTAAACTTTTAAATTCCACTGAAAATATGACATAACTTACATTTTTTATTCTTGAATAGGTGTTTCTTGTAAAGGTGATATTTCTTTCATGCAATAATCTCTGTGAAGTAATTAGATTAGTATCAGTCATGGGCCCACATGTGTGAGGAGTTCCTAGACATGTAGATAGCTTTTGCACCCACACCTATCAAACTAAGTAAATCACTGCAGTAATTACACCTGCAAATATAAGTGGGCAAATATGACAGTAAATTTCTTAAGGATTATGGGCCCCACTTTTAATGAATGGTCATAAAATGTAATATAATCAGTAAAATTTATTTTAAGTATGGTCTTATTTATGTTCACTCAAACAAATCTTCTTACAACAAGACATGGGAAACTACCTAACATGACATTAAACACCATTGGTAACCATTTGAAAATGATATGTAGCTTTTTCTAAGGTGTTGCAGTTCTAATTCCCATGTCATATGTTCTATAATAAGATATATGTCCTCACAGTTTGAAATGAATGCATTTTTCCAAGTGAATGGCATATTTTCTTTCACTGTTGAAAATTGCTTATATAAACATTCTGGTAACAGGGTATTGACATATGGCCTAATCTAACTCTGTGGCTTTTTTTTTTTTTTTTTTTTTTTAGTTTGCTTTTAGGAAAATAACCTAAAGTCATTAGTGGAATTTTGAAGATGAAGATGGAGATGAAGAAGAAGAATTGGCCCACAGAATTAATTTTGTTATATATAATTTTTTTTATATCTATCTGGACGCTGCTAATATATCTGAATCTGTGGTGATCTGCAGTAGATTATCATCCAATTTAAGACAATATTTAAAAGTTTAAAATAGATTCTGTATGGTCAATTACATAATATAAGGATCCTTCTTTCCTAAACTAACAAATATTTATCAGTTACCACAGCAATATACCTAAATGGACCAAAGCACCTCCTATCACCCAAGCAGTGTAGCTCAACAGTGATATGCCTATTTCATAGGTTTAATTTTTGGCAATCTCTAGGGGTGTACTCTGAAGAGAAGAGATGTGATCTAGTTTACAGAGTAATAGCTGAGAAAATAAGATCTGTCTGTTAATGTCTGTTGAATTAATAATCATAGTATGGGTGTCATCAGTGAGTCAGTTCACCTCTGAAGTCCTTCATAGTTACGTCTTCCTCGAAACAGAAAGATGAACTGACTTGCCCAATGACAAGTGGATCCCCTTTCTGCAGGCTACAATACAGCATATCGACATCTAAAGCAGGATTATTCTTCAGAAAATATAGGTGTCTAGAGCATAAATGTCTTCATTTCATCTTGTCATTTAGATTTCACATATAGTCAATAGAGAGGAATAAGCACCTCACATCATTCATCTAATCCTAGCGCAGCCATTAAATATAGGTCAGAGGAACTGTACTTTAAGTAGTGCATGTTCCTGAACACTGCCTCTTAGCAAAATTTAGACAAGTAACTCATGTCTACATCATAGACAGCTGAAGTTGGGTGAACATGTCCCTAAACTCTTTGCTCTACTTACCCTCAAGCCACAGCGATTACTGGATGCTTATGTAAATCTCTTAACGCGTTTTGCTGATATCAACAAGAATTTCCTCAGGAGAGGGAAAGGGAGGCAGGAAGAGTATTTAAAAGGCCTCTTGCCCATGCAGTATATATATAAAAAAATAATAATCAGTATTTCTTGAAAAAATTTGTTTTGAATAGTGAAGGTAGAGCAACAAAACAAAAGTTGTCTGAGTGATATCACATAGTAATTTTGGGCTAGAAAAACCAAATTAAATTGTCACAGAATTAAAGTTTCCTAAAATACTTGCAGGGAAATGATTTTAATTAACATTTCTTTAAATAAAAATCAGGATAGCATTTTCCTCTCCAATAATAATTCTTTTGTTCAACCCCAATCCAAACATTGCAGCACTGTATTAATGGAAGACAATTTGAAAAATGGAACTGACTAGTTTCCATTTGACTGAAATGAGAACAAGATCTAGCCGCAGGCAACAGGAGCATAACTAGCCAAAAACAAATGCCATTTTTACATTTCATGAAGTGATTATTTGCTGTTAAAAAGTCAGTATTTCCCAACACATATAAGACAGTAATAGAATCTGAGCTCTCAAATGACCTTATGCTTACAAAGGAAATAGCTGTAATATATCAGCCATTCCTGTGATCACTGGAAATAAGGCTCTATCAAATCTTGTTTGAATTAAAATGGTATAAATTAGTATAGCACTACTTCAAACTGGAGTAGTATCATAAACTTCAACAAGCCTGTACTGATTCAGCTCAACAGATACATGATTTACTAATTGTACAGTGATGGATCTGACTCATCAGATTTTTGATTTGACTGATGTGTCTATAAGTATTTCTTTTCACATCACTCTAGTGTAATAGACCCATATAAAACTGTGAGGGAAGGGAAGGGAAGGGAAGGGAAAGGAAGGGAAGGGAAGGGAAGGGAAGGGAAGGGAAGGGAAGGGAAGCGAAGGGAAGGGAAGGGAAGGGAAGGGAAGGGAAGGGAAGGGAAGGGAAGGGAAGGGAAGGGAAGGGAAGGGAAGGGAAGGGAAGGGAAGGGAAGGGAAGGGAAGGGAAGGGAAGGGAAGGGAAGGGAAGGGAAGGGAAGGGAAGGGAAGGGAAGGGAAGGGAAGGGAAGGGAAGGTGAAATGCAGGTTTTAGGTGCCATAGTAAAATTTCCTCCATTGTGGGGAAATGAGCAAGTATAGAGCAAGTCTTAGAGCAAATATAACCAGTCACATGCCAGAATTCTCCTTGATGTCTTTTGTATATCCTTCTGTGTCAATGCCATGTCTCTATAATGACTTCTCAGGACTGATTTTACAAGGACTTGAGGATAAACTGCCCACTAGAAGTTGTTTTGGTAATTTCCCAAATTTGCTTTCCAGTTGATTGCTCCAGCATGACCCAGTAAAAGGGTTTGTCCACTCACAAATACTTCTTGGACTTTGCCATAGTTGCAGCGTCTGTGGGCATATGGGGCTGTATTCACCCTGTAAAACTTTATACTTTTTAAGACCATCAGTTTGAAATCAATTATCTTAGATTTATTCTATAAGCAGCAGCAAAAGATAGTTACTTCAGAGTACATTTCAGATAGCCTAGAATCTACTCCTTTCAGTACCTGAAACACTCTCACCCAGGTTATGATCCAAGTCACAACCACATGTATGATATTATTATATATAGAAACACAAACACTTACTTAAAAAGGAGGTATTGGTTACTTGCTTTCCACAGGTAGAAGTATGACAAAGTCATTTCTTGGAGATAATTTTACAAAATGCTTGAATTGCGTGATTAAAGATGAACATTAAATCTTTTTTGTTCTAATCCTTTACTTGTACATATATTAATATCTTCCCATAGCTATATACACAGATTTATAGTTAGCAAAGTAGAAAATATAGTTGGTTAACTATAGTTATATATTTATCCAGTTAGTTAACTGTATACTACAGTTCTAAATACATTTTTTCACATAGAAAAGACATAAAAATATGTCAATATATGAATAAGACAGACTAGTCATATCTAGAACTTAAGCAGAAACAAAATGCTGAATATGCTTTTTATGTTAGGATCATTTTGAAAAAAACAAAAGAAACAAACAAAAAACCCACCCACAAACAAACAAAGAAAACCAAAACATTTTTTCTACATATTTCTAGCTGTTGTTGCACTGTGACATGACAGAGTCTTGCTAAGTTTCCTTGCTCATGCTGAGTATATCCACAGTGAAATGTTACCTGCAGGGAAATATCCCTGGGATCGAGGTATTGTATCAAAGAACTCACAATTGCATTGAGTGTGTATCATTTATGTATTTTATGCCATACTCTTGTCACACTGAAGGCATTGATTCTGGAAAAAAAAATAATGCTCTAGCATTTTACAATGTACTGTTAAGTACTGTAATTATGTGCTTCAGTTCCTTACATGTCTATGGATCTATATCTAAACCTCCATGCTTTGAAGGATTCTGCTTTTCGGGAACACTGCTATGGATTGTGATGCATCATGTTCTGTAAAGCCATAACTAATTAAATGTTTTAATTACCTGAAAAATTAGTGGACTAATAAGGTTAATACGATTAGAGATTTAGGAAGTAGTTTTTCAGAATTTCTGCATCAGTTTGCTGGACAATCATGGTACCTCTTTGAAGAATAATTTTCTAGGACTTCACTTTATGTTTTGTCATCTCTGGAAAGAATAAATGTGATTGTGTGACCCACGTTTTACTGTGCGTTTCAGGTCTCCTCTGCCCAATTCAATTGTGATAGCCTGGGAGGATATGTTTAGCCTTCAATGCAACAGTGATGAGATTCTATCTCAGAAATGCCGGCCAAGAAAATTCCCTTTGATTTCAGTTCTTGAGGGGAATAGTGACACTTTATTTTTTTCTAATAATCCATGCTTTAGAGTAATGGAAGGTGAAGACTAAATGTTTCTTCTATCAAAATGTCAAATCCCCACCTTTACAGTTAAAGGTTTAATTTTTGGTCGCAGAAACATTTAAATCATGTACTTGTGGGAAAATAAAAGTAAGGTGCATATCTAGTTAACTAGATGAGACAGAATGTGGTTTCAGAACTAGTTGTGACCAGGACAGTGAATAGCATTCTTTCAATATTTCTAACACTGAGCAGGTAAAATAATGGAAAATTAAAATTATATAACTTAGTTGTACTGCAGGAATATAAATACAATCTGCTATACATTCATAGATTTAGATATACACCCATACACTTTGCAAGGAAATGATTCTATGATTTTCACTCATTTCTCTTATTTTTGTTTTCTAATAAGAAGGAAAAGTAGTACGTTAGGAAGAAAGAGCTGAATTTTCACAGAATATATCTTTGACTGTTCTCGCCTTCTGCCAGTCTCACAGACAAGAACAAGCATTTTCAAAGTGTTTAGACACACAAATGTACATTGCACTCCAGCTATGCTTCTGAGTTGTTCATACATGCACTATTTTTACATCAATGCCCACTTTTTGCATAGATTAGAGACTTTGAGATGATCAGATCTAAGAGTCCCCTTTAACACTTCAAGTTTAAAGTAAAGAGTCTAGACTTCTCTGTAGCTGGTAAAAAAAAAAAAAAAAAAGGAAGAAAATCCTCTTATGTCTTCTATTGCATCAATCACTGCTCTTCTTTACTAGCTATTCCCTTCAGAATACTTTGAAATGAGATCTGTCTTTGGATTGTCCTACCTGCCACAGTTCAAACACCCTTCTAAAGAGTGGCAATAAAAAGCTCTAAGTGCAAACCTGGCAGAACAAGGAGTCATTAGGCCCCTTAGATACTGTGAAAGTGGTGATTGCAGAAGAATCTATATAGATAGATGAAAGGTTTGGAAAAACACAGAATGTTAGCAGAACTGTAGGAATTTATTCCCTGCATGTAAATAACTTTAAATTCAGAAGTCTTGTGTATGTGCAGAATTCAAAGTGGGGTTGCAGTCATATACAGTCAAAATTTGTTAGTGGACAAGAAATTGCATTTTTATATGTAAATCCAACTTAAATCTGCATATGTTTTGCATATGTAGTTACTTAAAATGCATGTAGAACTGTTGATTTCTGTCTATTCCAAGAGAATTCTCTATGCATTTAGGTAATGAAACTTCATCCTATGATTATTCTAAATTTTCGATAGCAGATGACATACTGTCATGACTCAGAATTAGTAGATAACTATTTATGGCATTTTGTTTGTGAGCTATATGACTACTGAAGGCTTTTCCAACTTTCTGTGATTTTAATTGGGCTTCGCCTGAAGAATTTCTAGAAAATCAGACAAGTCCTGCTATTCTTAGACAGGGGAAGCAATTGCTTTTTTCATAAGATATTGACAGCATCACACTATCTTCTCAGGTTCAGCTCCACTTTAACAAAGATCTGCTAAGTGAATAGGTGCTTGTATCTTGGCTTCTATGGCCTTCCAGTGGAGGCAGGAGAGTTCCAATGGCTCGACATGCTGCTGCCCCCTCTTGGCAATTTTTATGTTTTGGTACACTTCACCAGTGGATAAACCACTAGGGTGTTGTATGGATGGACTGCTGGTTGAGGATCATTTCAGAAGCCTTGTCCCTTCATTGCCATACTGCTTTAGTTAAATAAATTTCTTAGCTTTATTTCATTAAACAGATCAGCACCCGTAATATAGAAATATATTTTCAAGCCAGTAATAAAAACCACTACAAACTACTATTGCAAAAATTTGCCTGCAAAATCTTATTTGTGATATATGAGTAATATTTTTTCCAGAAATATATATATGTATATATATCCCCTACAGATGCCCTTCAGTTGATGCTTTTTAAACATCATCTTTCTTCTCAAATTTATACTCACATAATCTAATATGCCACACTCACTGTCCTGTCTCCAACCTCTTTCTACCTCTTGGGTTTAGAAATGTTCTCAGGTGAAACTAGCACAGCAAAGCCTGTGGAATCTGCAAACACAGTATTAGATTTCTTACTCATTATACACCAAAGTGGGTTGTCCTTACAAATGCGTTTTATATGTCATCTGCTGTTGAGGTCTTTTATTACTCTGAATCCATCAACTTGAAGGTCATGCTTTTATAGACCGTTGATGTCACTGCCTTTTGCATTTAGTGTAATGTGTGCTTGAAGATATAGTGAAGGCAAAAGGGCTTTTGGTTTCCTTGGGGAGTCCCACGCTATTATATCCATGACTAGATTCACATGACATTTTCTTATAAAGTGAGAACTTTATCTGAGAGGTATAGATGTGGGTTGAGTTGCATTCTGATGCATGCTTCTTATTTTCAGGTATTTTAATTTGTTCTGACAAATAAAAAGCTATTTAATATAAAGAGAAACAGGTGCATGTGGGTGGACCTCATAGAAGAATATTTTCTTTACAATCTAAATTTGTTCCCAGCTTCTAGATATATTTATTTTTCACAACAATACTGTGATGTGCTCTGCATTTTGATGTTTGTAGAATACTGCATTACTTCTGTTCCTAAGTGTTGCTTCAGTATTTAATTCTGAAAAAAGGTATAATTCCAGAGTACAAAAGATAAATATTCCAAATCCAAGTAAATATAGTTCTTTATTTGTTGCTGATCATAACTGTGAAGGCAACAAGAGAAATCAGTACAAGACATTAATTTCTCCTTTTAGATGTAAAACTATGCGAAATTGAATATCAAAACAGAAACTTTTAAAATTGAAATAACTTTATCTCATTCTAGGATGTATCTGGAGGAAGACATAAATTTAAGAACAATATTCTAGATATATATGAATATATGTAAAGAGGTACGTGATAAGATACATGAGAAAAGAAAAAAAGTATTGTTATTGAGACTCAGTGGAGACACTTGATCTCTTTGGATTATATGTATTTCTTAAAAATTATATAATTACCAAGCAGAGACCAACCCTACCAGTCTTGGGATAAAAAAAAGTCTTTTTGCTTGCAAAAATTTCAAAGCTTGCATGATTGAAAGTCACAAAAAACAGTATCAGCATTTTTCAGATTTTCCCAGGTTTAACTTCTGCTTAGACTGACCATTTTGTTTACTGCTAAATATAAGCACAATTCTTGGATTAAAAAATTTTTGCCAGGACTGTAATTTTATTCATAGTCGGTAGCAAGAACCATACCTTCTATATTAGTTACTGAATTACTATATTATTTACTTCCAGTCATCAATTTGTAGTTTTGCCCCAAGGGACAAATACGTACAGAAGTAAAGTACCACATAACAGAAACTGATGGGATATACTCATGAGTGCTGAGGGAGCTGGCTAGCATCATTTTGAGGCCACTCTTGACAATCTTTGAATGATTTCCCCCAATTAGGGTGACTGGGGGAAATTCCTGAAGACAGGAAGAAAGCAGATGTCACTCCCATCTTCAAGAAGTGCAAGAAGAAAGATCCAGGGAATTACGATCAGGTCTCCGGGAAGGTGGTGGAAGAACTAATCCTGGAATCCGCTTCCAGACACATGAAGGAAAAGAAGGTGATGGGGAGGACTCTACATGGATTTATGAAGAGGAAATCAACCTTGCAGTCTTCCACAATGAGGAGACTTGCTTGGTGAATGAGGGAGGAGAGGTGAGGAATGGTGCTTATACTGACTGTAGTAAGGTTCTAGTAAGGGTTAGGTAACCCACATCATCCTCGATCAGGCAGATTTCACGAAGTTCAAGGAAAGGAAATGTAGAGCTTTGCACCTAGGGATGAATAATCCGTTGCAGCAGCATATGTTGGGGATCAACTAGCTGACAAGCAGCTCTGCACAGAAGGACCTAGAAATCCTGGTGTACCCCAAATTGCCCATGAACTATATAAATGTCCACTGACACTGCAGTAATGAGCACCACAAGAACACTGGGTTGCATTCAAGAAAGCATTCCCCATAGGTCAGGAGAGGCGATCCTTGCCCTCTCTTTAGCCCCGGTGAGACGCATCTGAAGTGCTGGATCCAATGCTGGGGTCTCCAGTATAAGAGAGAGATGGACATGTAGGAATGAGTCTAGCAGTGTCACAAAGCTGATTAAGGGACTAGAGCACCTATCATGTGAGGAAAGGCTGAGAGAACTGGAATTATTCAGTTCTGGGAATAAGAAGCCTCAAGGGGATTTTATCAAAGTGTGTAAATACCTGATTGGAGAGACTGAAGAAGCAGCAGCCAAACTCTTTCCAGTAGTGCCCAGTGACAGGAAAAGAGACAATGAGAACAAATGAAAACACGTAGAATTCCCCCGAACATAAGATTTCATTTTTCTTTTACTGTGATAATGATCATATATTGGAATAGTTTGCCCAGAAACATGGAGTCTCTGTCCTTGGAGATATTCTGAACCCAACAGAGCCCTTTGCAACTCGCTCTAGCTGAAAACTTGAGCAGGGGGCTTGGACTAAATGATCTCAAGATGTCCCTTCCAAACTCCATGATTCTTCTGCAGTATGTGAACTTTATTTTGCTTTACATTAACTATGTACTTTTTTTAATTAAAAGAAAAATCTTTAGCTTCTATAGACAGAAAATTCATTCTTATTTACTATTAGGCAGATATCTACTTCTGTGTTGAAAGAATATGGTCACCATTGTGTTTTCTAGACAGTTAAAAAAATATTATCAAGGGAGATTTCTGAGCTATAATTACAAAAGAACAGTGTAGCTATCCTCTCAAAAATTTTTTAAACTAGAAAGAAAAAAATAAGACAGTGCTAGAAATTTTTAAATTGAAACTGTTAAGCAATTACCATGATCTCTGCAAACTGTTATTTTCTTCTCTGAGCTGTTAGATCTGCAATGTATTTATGTCTCTTTGACCTTGGTTAATGATTGCAGCATTTTTTATTTCCTAGAAAATATTAAGTCATTATTCAATTTTCAAAGTAGTTTTGTTGTTGCTGTTCTTTATTTTACATTACCATAATGAATAATAACTTCACATCATAAACCAAGGTTTGGTTCGTCAGCCTGAGAATTGGCAATGCTAGTGTTAAAAATTGGCTCTCATGCTCTACCACTAAGGCACAGAAAGCTTTTTCTCATAAACTATCCTCAATCATAAAACATGGTGTTACATTTGCACTTCCATGAAAAATCCCTCTGGTCCTTCCTGAATCAATTGTACCCTCCCCTGAACACGGACTAGCAGACAAAAATGCCATTATAAGAGGATATACATCCCAAATGACAAATACATATAAATAGTATTCTATTTAACCATTTTATGGAGTGATTAATGAAGATTTAGTTGGGTAGATAAAAATAATAATCTCTGATATTTTGCATGGAAAACCATTTAAGATTATTAATGTTACAGCATTTCACAATTATTTTGTCAATTTTGAGTAAAATTTAAATTCCTTTGTACAATATTGAACAGCAATTTTAGCAACAATGGCAGGTTTTGGTGAATATTGCCTGTGACACAAAAAAGCTCTTGTCAGTCAGTAGAGAAGCTGATAACAAGATTTTAACTTAATTGAATTAATATCATGAAGGAAAAAAATATCTTTGGGCAAACTAAGTGGAATAATACCAGCTCAATTTTAATTGTGTATACATGAACAAAATACGTCTCCATACTGCTTTAAATCAGCTTCATTTGTGGTTCTGCATGAATTTTCTGTAATGTCGGTCACTGTTATTTTTGTAGATACTGAAATAAACTTTACAAAATGCTATTAAAATAGTCTATCTGTGAGGAAAATGTTTTTCATTACTTCATTAGTTAAAGAAGCACTGATAATTTGTATGTTACAAAATTCTTTTCAGTTCTTACTTATGGGTTTTTTTTTTCATTTTTGTCATAACAAGGTATCACAGATAAAATGGTGAAGACAGAGAAGGTTCTGGCAAACACTGTATAAATCTCTAAAATAATTGCCACAACTAATCAGCGTTGCCAAGACTTTCATCCCCATTGTGGAGGTGTCTATTTAATTTATTGTAGGTCATTTGTAAACCATAGTGATCTATGAAGACAAGGTAGGCCTAAAAGCAGTTATTTTCATGGAAAGTGAATTTTTCCCCTGTTCCATTAATGTCAGAAGTCATTTCTTGTAACCATTTCCCCACCCTGAAAAGAGAAATACATTCTCCTCTCATGACAGGAGACAATGAACGCTCCATGGTGTAGATATTATTTCCAAATTCTAAGCCTGTGTTCCTGACCCAAACAAATTATTCAAATAATAGAGACTACAGTCACTCAGTCACTTAGAGGACTTCAGTAGTTTCCAACATGGACTGGAAATCCTGAATTGGCCTGGGAGTCCTAAACATCAATACTGAAGTCAAATTCATGACACACATTCAAGACTGAGTCATATTCAGAGCTTGAAGAAAACTGATCAAAACACCCAAAGACAATTAAGCAGATATTCTTGGCTTTTTTTGTGGCTTTGGATTATTTCCCAGATGAAAGTTGAAGTGAAATTAAACCTATCTATTATATAATTAATAATTATAGCAAATCACAGAGAGGAAATAATTAGAACCACAGAAAGTGAATATGTTAGTACACATACTGGTAATATTTGACTGAAAACCTCAAAGGATGACTATGTCTCTATCCTGAAAGTACACTTCCCCTTGTAGCAGCAGCAGAAGGTTAGGACAAGAAGGTATCAAATAATATCTTGCACAGAAATCAGTTATCTCCTTATACATTTGCAAGACTATTAGAGAAAAAAAATGGAGATAAGCAAAGAAAGAATAAAAAAAACTTGCTACTTTATAGTATAAAATCTTTTTTCTCTTCTTTTATGCCAGTATACAAACAGGATTCTTTAGAAAAAAGGAGTATATGCAGTGATTAATCATAAAAGTTCATTTCAAGAAACCAGTCCCCTCAAAAAAATATTTAAGCTTTAAGAAATTCCTGCTGATGCTGTATACAAGAGAGTTCTTACACATAGATTAAGATTTTTTTTAAAAAGCAGAAAAATGCTGAAATGTTGAATCCACTCAATGCCACAGATAGAGACCTTTTGAGATGTGTATCTATTTTCAGAAAATGATAGAAAGAGATGGAATTCAGCAGATGTTTAAATCCTGAAAAGACATCACAAATGGTGCTTTTTCTTCAGCAATGCTCCAATGGTATATATCAGTTTGACAGTGAAAGGCCACTCTAATTCCCTCCGTAATAACCTAGGGAATGACACTTGCTCAGAATGTCAAGTTCTGGAAACTTGCTGTTAATTACAATGCTTGCTATGATATTTTCAATTTTATCAGCATTGGTAGGAGTTTTTCTCTGTTTCTCCGTCGTACAGTAACCACTGAAAACTGACCCTTTGGTTTATGCTCTGCCCCAGCACACACAACTCACACCTTTAAAGTGACCTTTATGTTCAGTAGCAGGTGTAAGATTATATAAATTATGACTCCCAGTGTATTATCAATCAAAAAGCTACTTGTCAAGCTGCTTTTTTGCTAACAACAAAAAAATCAAATCTATCCTCAGAGGCTATAATCCTGTATAGGAGAATAAAATACCATGGGGTCTGTTCTCCTCTCAGTGCACATACGTAAATCTCATTCCTACTAACATTAATGGGGAGTTACACGCATGCATCAAGAGAAGAATAAATCTGCAGCAGAGCACACAGGAAACCATTCAGTGTGAAATGTTTTAAGGAGACAGATGGGGAAAACACTGCATGGAAAGAGCTTATAATGCATACGTTCAGTTTTACTTAAAACTCTTGATGAACTTTTTCTGACTGAATGTTGTACATTTGTGTCATATGGATTTAGAATGCTTGATAAATTATATTAGCAAGTACATATTAACTGTAGCATGATTCAGGTGGGATTGCTGTCTCTAGGTTCTGCGTTGAGGATTGATGGTTATACAGTTCAAAAAGCTTTTAAAGAATTCATGTTAAATGTTTTCAGGTTTCAGTTTTAACATGTTCAACAGTATTTTAAAGCAATTAAGGTCTTACAGGCTCTCCTAAACATTCCTAAGTTTCAACTTAAAGGAAAAGCAAGAAAATATATACATCTACTTCCTCAAATATGTGTTATTCTAAACAGGGCAATCAGCATAGAATAGTATTATTAGATGCTGCACTTAGTAACCTCGGGCAAATACATCCTCTCCCTTCCTAAGTTAAATGTGGTGTACACAGGTTTTGCACAGTCATATCTTATTAAGAATATTATGAGAAGGAGACTTCGTCTGGACTCTTGTCAAATGCTAGTCAGTCCTCCTGTACTTAAATATATCAATACAACTTCCTTACACACACCCAGATTGAAAATCTGGCTTTCTGTAATCACAGTGACTGAATGGCCATTGAATCATCTAATTATCAGTCCTTAACAAAGGATTTAGCAGACACATGGATCAATAGTATCTGTGTCCATATATGTGTGCATTCAGACATACAAATATAGTATAGATATATAAAGTTGTAAAAAGCTTGTCTAAGGTGGTCTAATAGTCTAAGGTGCCATTTTGCAAAGGTAAATGGCAAAATAAGTGTTAAAAATGACAACAGGAAAATGTCCAAAGAGTGCAAATATTGTCAGGAGCAAATTCAGTTCCTTTCCTTTTTCATCCTATTAAATTCAATTGGATTTAGGAGATTATGAATTGCAAAGTAATTGAAGAAATAATGTAGTTGGAAGCCTTTTATTTTTTCCTTTTTTTCTTTTTTCCTGGTTTTTTGTTTGTTTGTTTGTTTGTTTGTTTGTTTGTTTTTGTAAGTTTAAATCAATCCATATGCTCTCACTTTATTTTTGTGGTTTTTGTTTTGATTGGTTTCCTTTGATTGAATTTTTTTTTTTTTAATCCAAAAGAATGGAAATGTCTGGGAAAAGGATGAGTAGAAATTTCAGTTTAGAGGAGTTATTTTCACATGCTGGCAGATGTATCAACCTATAATTTAAACCCTACTTACTGTGCATTAGAAATAAAGATCTAAAATATTTACTAAACCAGTTAGGGCAGTGAGATAATGGAGGGGGTATGGTAGCACTCAATTAAATAAACTGCAGTAGCATCTGCTATAGACCCTGAAGGCTTGATGAAAGCAAGTATGAAAAATTCCTGGACCAACTATCATAGAGCTTGAAATCTCAAGGCGCTGTACTCGTGGGAAACTTTTGCTATGCAGCCATCTGCTGGGTGACAAGTACAGCCAACCATGAATCACCAAAGACATTCCTGAGTTAGGTTTGTAGAGGACAGTGGCATGATTTAGGCAGAAGGGTTATCTAGAAATCAGAGCCTTTGTCATTAAGGAAGTGTTGATAGAAAAGAGTATGAAAACAGTATTTGTTCAGATACTTCAATGTGAAGTAATCAGATAATTAAGTGATTTGTAAATATTCCAGTAGTATGAGTGGAGAACAATGGAGAATTAAGAATAATGGAGAAGTAAGGAACAGTCAAAATCCTTGGCCTACTCAAATTCATTTGAATTTTCTGATAATTTGAGTAAGATCAGATTTTTATTTATACTGAGATAATAGCAATGAGAAGTAGTGGAATATTTCTGTAGAGGAGAAACTGACATATAAGAGGTGCTAAGATTAAATTACAAGAAAGTATTATTCTAATAACAAGGGAAAATGAAAGAAACTATAAAAGATCAGAGTAGCTTTACAATAAAGTTCTTAAAGGTTAAAAGGATCCAGACAGCAATAAATGTAATAAAAAAAAATCAGTGTAACATTTTTTGCAACTCTCTACAATCTCTATGACTTAGAGACCCCCCAGAGAGCTTTCTTTAGTCTGATTTTGCTATGTTTATTTCTTATGTGGAAAGACATAAATAAAAAAACAAGTAATAAAATATACAAGTATTTTCTGATTGCAGAACTTTCAGATAAATTAGGCCTTACAAATCTTTTTTTAATAAACAGGAGTAAATTCCAAAAGTGTAATATTATTCCTTATTTCACAGCTGTAGAACATAAAGCTTGGGGACTGAAGTGAATTTCCTGAAAGTCCTGATGCTTCTGCCATTTTAAATGTTCTTAAAGCCTGTGTTTGCATTAGACTGTGTGTGGACTTCACCTGAGGCATCCCAGTCAGCCTTATGTGATAGACAAACGACTAGGTCACATTTCTCATGTAGGAAAGTTCTGCATATGTCCATGTCTGCTGAAACACTCATAGGATTTTCAAGTCACGAAGGAGGTCATATGCTGAGTTTAAATTGATATCCAAACTTTTATTCATGCTTTATGCACCTCAGCCTTTTATAGAAACACAGCCCTGGGGGTTCACAGCAACTTCTTGTTTGACATACCAGTGGACTAGATGGCTTAAAACATATTATCTTTCACTTTTGTAAAATTATTTTCCTCTCAGAAATGTCTTATGAGCTCTTGTTATTATTTGCATGAAAACTATTTCATAGCTCCAGTACTACATAGAGAAGTCAGTATAAGGTGCAAATGTGGATTCAGAGCAGTGTAACTCCTATTTAAGTAAAGACTAGTAATTCCAAAGTATTCCACATCAAACCCCTGTAATTTGTTGTCTGTGATGAGGGTTTTTTAAGCAATTATCCCATATAGAGGATCTTTGAAAACCTCCATTTTGTTTCCTTCTCTAACATGTCATTGACCTACTGGAAAGTTAGTCCCAAACAGGATGAAAAAATGTTTTTTGATCTTCTAAAACATTTTTTTAAAAACTTTTTCCTTTCTGATGCCTAATTCAGGGAATACTTCTACAAAAGGTTTCCACTCAGTTGAATAATTTCATTTTCTTGGGATTATCCACATGAATAATATTCCCCCTGTGTGAAGATACTTAATCTCCTTATATACTATATAATTTATGTTTCAGATTTAATATCCCAAGATCACCCAATTTCTCCACGAAGGTAAACCCTGATAATCCCAGATACTGTATTTTTTAATTGAGTAGAGGACACTTAAAATAGAACTTCTAATTTAGATTTAATAACTCTATAAAAGATAAATCTAGTTGCCATGTAATAAACAGTAATTAATTAGTTAATATCAATTAAATACTAAAAATATTAATTTACATTTAACATCTAACTACTGTAATTTGCTATAGCTATCTTATTAAATGCTAATTAAATTCCTAAACATTCTTACAAGTTTAATGCATTAATAATAGGAACGTAAGTACACATTTACTGTATCTGCAGTTCTCAGTTCATTACATGGCAACTAGATTTATCTCCTTTACACTAATTAAATATACTAAGCAAACCTCAGTAACTTTTCTTAACACATACCATAACTGTTTTATTAATTTCAAATTAAATGCCCATTTAAGATTTCTAATCTACAAGTGCCCTAAACAGTTTTCTGTTAACAAAGTAAAGGTTACACTGATGTTATAACTAAACCATGACATTTCTAGATGTTGGTTATGAGAGTTATATGAAAAGGAAATCTTTCTTTTTGGCTTTGTTTTAGTTCAAGCATAATGACTGTTTATTAATTCCCTTTTTTTCTTCCCTGACATGTCTTGTCTTTCCTTTCTCACTCTGCCCTGTGTCAGCATAATCTCATTTCTTCTCTGTAATTACAGTTCCTCTTCATTTTTTCTATCTGTAGTTGCTGATAGTTCACTCAGTCATTGTTTCAGTACTCTTGAAATAAAAGGAAAATGCTTTCCATTTGCAGTGTTTTATTTAAAATATTCCTGATACTTACAAAATTATGTTAATCTTCAGCAAAACCTTTCAACACCATGGATGGTTTAAGCAAATGACCATGTAAACATCTGTAAGCAAAGAAATTCTGGTCAGAATGCCGATCAGACTGCTATGAATATTTCAGAGTAACATCCTTGATGTGATTTCTTTGGGAAACGGAGGGACACACTACAGTCACATGTATCAAATGATTTAGAGTCATGGCTCTTTTCACATATGATGGGGGCTGTCATAAAGACAGGAGGCTGCTGTGCAGCAAGAAAAACACATTAGCTATTAACCTTCCCCCAGCCGATCAACTTTGTTTTGCAATCTTTCCTCAGAACCATTAGAATACCCTGAAGAAATAACTTTCCAATTAAAAAGGATCTCAGAGAACAAAGGCATTTTATCTCTGACTCCTGGTGTTCTTTATTCCAATAATTTAAATTGGAATTGATTTTTCAATTTAGCCGTTGACTTGCTATGGACACACAGCTGAAAAGGCCGAATGGAATTGCATGGCTGAAATATTTGTCTTTGTGATACACTCCTCATAAATTCACAGGAGCCTGCTTTTTTTTTTTTTTTAATGCATTTTCTTTCTGCTGCTAGTACTTTAGACAACAGCTTTCTAACTCAGCATGAGCAAACTGAGAAAACACGTCCAGTATGACCTCGAGGGCCTCATACTCAGTTCTTCATAGACCTATTTAATTGTTACATCCCTGAGAAAAATGAATAGATCTAGTGTAGTCAAAGTGGTAGCTGTTTTTCAAAGACCGAGAATGTGTTCTATAATTTTTGTGCATATTTCCAATTTTGCTTTTTTAAAATAATAATTTTTAAAAATGAACAAAACCCCAAACACCTATAGTCAGTTAATTTCACCGTGTTCAGTGCAAATATGTGACTACATAAATAGCTCAGGTATATTTTCTCATTGTCCTAGTGTCAGACTCACTTAACACAGTAATTGATTTACCTGTGGAATAGTTTTAAATTAAGCACTCCAGTTATTAAGGAGCCTCTTAAAAGATTAAGCTCCAGTTGTGCCTGTAGTTCAGCTCAGTGTTACTGCAATCCAACACTTGAGATAACTAGGAAGAGAGTTCTATCAGTTTGACTGAACACAGAGTTGGGTGCTAACATAGAATTTTGTAATATCAACATCTAACTTCCCAATGTTTCATGAGTAACTTTTTCTGGACAAACACAGCTCAACATCTAATACTGAAAGAACAAAGTAGAGCTGGAGAAGGAAAGGAAAAAGAGAGTGAGAAAACTTCTGTCCAGTTAACTAGCTATTTTTTCCTGTTATGAGGCGGAGGGTTGTGCTGCTAAAGAAGACTGAGACACGGTTTCTAGTTGTGCCTTTATCTTTGTGATCTTTCATTTTTGGCTCTTTTTTTCTTTTCCCCTGCAGTGTAGAAGGCAAACATAGCAATATAGAAATTTCTCTATCCCTTGATTTGGTTCAAAGGGGGCAGTCCATGATTTCCCCACTGAACAGAAGTATGATGTCCTTTTTGCATTCTGATCTCTCAGTGTGGAAATTCAGCCTGAAATTCAACCAAAACTGTAGAGCTTCCCCATGGAAGTACTGGAATATTCTAATGATTCTGTCTCTCTCTTTGTCTATCTCTCTCGTCCAACTATCCATCAAGACACAGACTATCATTTCCATTTCTAGATTAAACTGGTCATCTAGACTTTGACGATTTTAGCAGATTTTAGAAATACAAGTCAATGAGCTAACCATATAAAAAGTGTCCTAAGCATGAACATTAATTTTAGCAAATAGATGTTTGGTCATATTTAGAATAGGCTTAAACACTCACAAAATAAACTGAAAAAGTGATCCAGTTCACCTAATATATAATATATCTGGATTACCACAGACTTAAGCTGCTCTGCATCTCTTTGCTTGAGGGCCAATGATCACTTGACATATCTGCATTAAGCAGAAAAACTGTACCTACAACTCAAACTGCAAAGTTAATTTACTTGTTGTTTTAGTCCGGGGCCCTGATACCTCCTTCCTACATGTTTATTTGCTCACTAGCTCCACTCTAGAGCAAACAACAAATTCTGGTACTGAGAAAAACTAGATTGGTTGATTCTAGGGTTCAAACTCTACAAGAAACTAACTACCACTATGGGGACATAAATTTCACTTAAATTTAAAGCGTTTCTTCAAGTGATCCTAAATTTTTTTAATGCTAAGTTATTCTGTCTGTGTAAGTTTAGGCATATAAAGTAGGCTTGTTTATGGACTGTGAAACAACTCTGTAGATTTAAGAATGGCCTAATTACATTTGAATGAGTGGGTAGGTATTATAGTTAATGAAATGGCTAGAAATGATCATAGGTAGCAAGAATATATTTGAAGAGCTAATTTTTCAGGAAAATAAGTCGTGTTTGTGGACACTAACAGTATTTAGGACAGAGGGTACTTCTATTCATGTCTGTGGTGTTATGCCTGTTTATACCATTTTCTTAATTAAGATCATTAACTAATTTAATGAATATAAAGAAAAAAAAAATCTACCCTTGACTTCCTCATGGAATAGCTACTTTTACCACAGTAATAATTTTGCAAGATGAATATTTTCTGAAAAATGAGTGTTGCAAGAAAAGCATTAAATATATTAAACATATCTATATTTGAAAGCAGTTGGTCAAAATGTTGTTCTTGGACACTTCCCTGTTGCAGTAATTTTACTGCTTTAGATGGGAAATTAACTACAGAGAGTTTACTAGCGGTAAACTATGCAGAAGAAAACAGTGAAAGAGGAAGAGTATCATCTTCCCTTTTTCATGCAGAAGATGAGGGAAAAAATCAGAAAATAGATGTTTTGGTATTGCTGAAATTTTAGTCATTCTGTCTAAACCAGTCCAGCCAGTTTAATACTTAAAAAAATCAACTTCTGTTAATTTCAAAAAGAGTTTACACAATATGTGTCTCACTGACTGTGGTATGTTTAAGCTAAGTGAAAGAAGACCAGAATGTTAGACCATTCTCCAGTTAGGTTTCTTTTAGATATACCTTCTCTATAGAAAATTAGATAAAGCAGTGTGTACAGAGGAAAGCGTGTGTTGCTGGTATCCAGATCAAGGGCTAGTCCCCTCACCCCCCTTTTTTTTTTTTTTATTTGGCTGTTTGGCAAAAACCTGTACATCTATGACAGGATGTCTCCACTTAATGCGGAAAATTCTTATTCAAACTGGGATAGTCACTAGAACGTGAATAAACTTGTGAAGGAAACTACATAGAAACTGAAATGACTATGTTACCTGTTGAAGTTGACAATGTAATTAAAATACTAAGCTACGAATATATGAAGTTGCGAAGATGGGAGAAGGAGGAAAAATATCTATGGGAATGGGCAATGCTGTGTCAAGAGCCTGTAATTACAAAACCATCAACGAATAGTTAAGTAACAAAATTGATCTAGGATTTTAGTGACCATTTTAATTATCAGAGGTAAAATACATCTTGCTTCTTTTGAAACATGAAAAATGTATAAGCATTTTAACCACTTTTAAAACAGGTTTTAGTAAGTTTAGCAATTGAATTGTGTGTAACAGTCTCTTGCAATAATATTATCTGACTCAGAAGTCCATTCCAGTTCTGTATCATATCTTTCTGCTTTTTTTTTATGTATTAGAGGTCATGGGAATGTTTGACTTTTTCCATTTTCCTCAGTCCAGTTGTATTCCAAATATGTGTTAGAATGATACCCAGAAACATGCTAGATTTTCCCCATCCTCATCAAGTTTTGCTTTCCATGAAAAGTAATCCCAGACTGAAATAGAAGGACAGTCTTATTGGTCTGGTTGACTGACAGGATGACCCGGACTTAAAATGTTTTGTAGCTTGCATTAATCAGCAAAGGTGAGTGCAGACTCAACAGTCTTTCAAAAGATGTCAAAAGTAGCATTGAAGTTTCCTCAGTTACTGGAAAAAATAAGAACTGAAATGGACTTTCACATATGTACATACACAAACAGAAGCATATGTGTATCTATATATGTGTATGAATGTGTATATACTTCTTTTATGTTTTAAAATACTTCCTTTCCATGTGGTCTGATGCAGATCATCTGCATAGTAAAATGACAAAACAAATGACAAGAAGCTATTTTGGAGACTTTGTATCAATAGCCAAGGGTAAAAGATTGTTATTGCCCAGCTAGGATTTTGAGACCATTCAGCTGCTGAACGTATCTTGAAGTATATTCACAACTGTTTTCTAGCACTTACATACAGACAAGGGAACAGACCAATTCAGGAGAAGAAAATGCCTTTTTCTTTTAATGAGAAAAAAAAGAATTAAAAAGTCGCTCATTTCCCAAAAGGCAAAAGTTCAAATCTCCCTTCAGAAACACAGATGTACACTGCCATTCATTGTATGTTTTATTAAAAGCAGTCAATGTGTTTGCAAAATCAGTATTTCCATTTACAAGACTATATATTGGACTTATTCTACATTTTGTACTAGTATGAGAACAGGTTTGATCCTTTAAACTTAGGGTTTTTCAAAATCCTCCAAAGACTCTGAGAACCTGCAACTATTATGTTTGGGCAGGAACATTTCTTTCTTTTTCCCTTCTCTCCTCTCTATTTTTCCTTCATGATTATGATTATTATTTTCTCTTTGATTTCTTAAAGACACTTAGAGATGTTTCACTTTTTATTGTTAAGAGAATTCAGAATAGAGTTTAAAATAGCAGTGAAAAATAATGAGCTAAGTGTTTAATTACAGCTGAGAAGGTTGAAAACATTTATTTCTTATGGAACAGTATTCAAAAGTGTTCTAACATATGCAGGTAGAACTATTGATTATCTAAATGCGTATATGGAGTTCATACATCAGATTCCAGATTGACACGTTACTTTAGACAAATGAAATTTGATTGACTGAGTACATGAACTAAACCTTTGACATTGTATACAGTTTAGAAAATTATCTTTTCCAAATTATTGCTTTTATGGATGTCAGATACTAGGCCACTTTCATTTCCAGGTATGTCAACTGTAATGAGTAAATGATGCAACAGTTCCCAGATTTATATAGTCTATTTTGTTCTCTAACTTCAATAAAAACCTACAATCTGAAATCCTTGCATTTTCATTAATTTCTATAGGAATTAAAACAAAAACAAAAGTAGAAAATAAAACCAATGGAACTCACCCCCAACAAATACTCCAAAGGTATCATGTTATTCCCCACAAATATCTTGGATACACTAGCATACCTCAAACATCACCTATCTTTAGCTAACTGAATTAACGCTATTCAACTTGACCTATAGTCAGAACAATTATGTGTCTCTTTATTTGTATGTTTAAGCCTTTATCAGATATAGCCCTAAGTAGGAGGTGAGAGGCACAAATAGCTATGAGTGAACATAGAATCACAGAATTACAGAATGACTCCAACAATACATGATCAGGAAACACACTGTGCAAATCTGACTGGAATTATATACTAGTACTGAACACACTAGGATCCTAACTCCAATCAAGATTTTAGCAGTAATTCATCTGATTTGGAACTTTAGACTTGTATTTAGTCTTTTTTTTTTTTTTTCTGGAGCTTCATTGATTCAAATGGCAATAGTCTTTTGTATAACTGTCATGTGATATGTGAAATTTCACTGAATTTCAATTTCAAATGTATTCTTATATTTTTGTTATATTTGTTAGTTTTAAGGTCAGTGAAAGAAAGCATGTGTGTATAACATGACTGTGGTAAGAACAAGGAGATGATGTCACAGTGTTTATTATATTACTTAAGATTAGGGAAACACTTTTTTATTGTGAGAATGACATTCAAAAGCTGTCTGGACATGGCCCAGGGCAACTGACCCTAAGTGTCCCTATTTAAGCAGAGGGCTTGGATCAGATGTCCTCCAGGTCTCCTTCAGCCTCAGTTGTTCTGTGATCCTGTGATTCCTTCTTTACACATAGCCCCAGAATAAGTGTACAATTGTCTTTATGTGCTCCAGAAAATGCTATCTGTTGCATAGTTCAAATTCTTAATAAGATATGAGAGTATATAATGATATTTGTAATTGAGTTTAGCATAAACTTTCTGAATTCTTCATGTATATGATGAATGAGTTATTATTTTCTGCTCAAGTGTTTATCGTTGCTAATCTATAGGCTAGAACATTTATTCATCCATTTAAAACGTTTTCTATAATGCTTAAATATATTTATTTATAAATTTGTTTTTGAATGGGAAAATAATCTAATTTTCTAAAATTTTGTTATGGCAAATCAGTAGTACAGGTGATTGTTATTTTCTAAAAGGATTCATTTTTTTTATACTGTGTGGTGGGGTTCTTTTGCGGTGCCTAATTGGATCCCAGTAAGAGTTTTTACTAAAATTTTCACTACAGAATGTTTTTAGTGGATCAAAAAACTGTGTGTGGGGGTTGCGTGAGTGTGTGGGCAGAAGGGCTTCAAAAGTATATTAGCTGAAATGAATTACTGATTGACTGCAGTAAGAATGAGAAGGTTTTCAGTGTTTTTAACTTACAGTTGTTGCTCAAAATGTATTTATTTGGGGACCACTTATTAAAAAAATAATTTATTCATTAAGTTAGCTTGTGCCAAAAAATGAAAACAAAGAAAAAATGAAAATAAAGAGAATTTCTTCAACAAGTTTAATAATTATAAACTTTCAGTGCATTTCACCTGGTCTTAAGTTTGCTGAGATTTATTGATTATATCTAATCTGCTGAAAGAGGAATAGGGAGAGAGCAGTTAACATCTGATTAACTTCTTAACTCTTCTTCTTGTCACTGTTTTGGATATCGCATCTAGACATATTACAGATGGGAACAGTTTTAAGCAGCGTGGATGCAAGCCAGTCTGCACCACATGGTCCTGTGGTCAATGATCACCCTCTTTTAGTTAGCAATGTCAATGAATTTAGTTCATCTCTTTATGCAAAGAGAAGCAATATCGTTTTCTTATTCTGGCTGGATTGCCAAAGGTGTCACACGTTTTTGGTGATGCTTATGTGCCCACATTTCATTTATATCAAGGAACAGGAAATCTGAGTCCTAAGCTGCTTCATTTCTAGCCTCTAACAATTAACTGTATCTGAACCAAATCTAGAACATTTGTGCTGTGATTTTGCTGAGCAGAACAGTAACAATAAAAAACAGTATAATAATCATGAGCCAAAACTAAAGATCCTTTATTTTTCCTATTTCATTTACTAGCATATACAAAGACCATCCCCCTGCCACTCCAATTATTTTCTTTTTAGACTACAGACTGGTTGGAAGGCAAATAGTGTAGGAAGGTTGAGCAAATGTGAAGACACCTTTCCTGAAATGAAAGCTTAGTTAGAAATGGGCTGTCTCCAAGAAGAAACTACTGAAACAAATTGTCTAGAAGGTTATCCAGTTTAGTGGATCAGAATGACTGAAAACAGTAATGGACCTTCCCACTGGATTGAGGAAAAGCAAGGTGTGTAATGGTTTTAAAATACTTTTAGGTTTCACTATGATAGTAAGACGAGGGCTTTTTTCTTTTTTTCTTACAGTGTATTCAATGCACTGGTGTTATCATTAGGAAAAAAATATTGTCTGAATATATTGTACATCAACAAGAGACGAGCTTTTAGAGAAGTGAAAGAATTAATCCATTGATAGCCATAGCATTATATTGTTAGACAGGTGTTAAAATAGTATTTTTCAGCTGAGGCAGACATATCCGAAGCAGCTGAGTCTATTCAATTCAATTCAGTCCATTTTAAAGAACATACCTTTGCACAAATTCTGTCTGATGTAGTTATGTATTTGCTTGCATGAGGCATGATAGTTCTATGTCATTCTGTTGTTCAACAAATCACATTATGAAGTACAAAATAGAACACTGCACCATGTTTGTGTGGAAGGAAAAAACTACTTTCATATGTAGTTTGTGAGGGAAAATTATTAGTTTTCTGATGCTGATAGAAAATGTAAGAAATACTGTACTTATGTCTGGCACATCTAAACTCATAACATCTATTTGCTTTGCTTTGTCAAAACACATGAAAAATCATTAAAGTGTTTTAATAAATGTCTGGTTTTCTTGCTCATTCATCTTATAAATATTAATTAGCCATGGATCAGGCAATTAAAGTTTAATCAATTTGCACTAATTAGCACCACATACTTGCATAAAAAGATAAAACCAGCTCCTGCATCTGGCTGTTATTTGCAGTTTTTGTCAAGTGCTGATGAGTTTCATCTTGAAGAGAAGATTAAGAAGAAAAGAAGAAAATAAGAAAGTAGTGTTAATTTTATTAAATCTTCAATCAAAGCCTCTGTTCATAAGCTTTATGGGACAATACCAGGTAACATTTCACTTTACACAGAAGTAGACAGGACTGAGCAAAAATTTAACACTCTTCTGTGACCACACCCTTCCTAATTATAAATTGTAGGAAAAAAAGAGCTCTTCTGTGCAAAAGCCCAGGTTCTATCTTATGACAAAACATTTTTGTAATCCTATACCTGGACCTGAATGCTCCAAACTTTCTTAAAGAAAGTAAAAGCAAATTTTTACCTAAAAATGTTTTCAGTTGTTTGACATATGAGAGTGAAAAAAACCCCCAACCCTAAAATCTAATCTGAAATTCACTTAGAATTGTAACGTTGTAAAGATGTGTTTCAATATTTAAATTATTCCTCTTTCCCATGGAATGATAAAATTTCAAATGTCATCCTCCAGTATTTTGCTAGAGGTTATACCAGAGGATGGAAGAATTTAGCCCAGCTCAAATAGCACTGAAATTAGTTGATAGATACAGTACTGGAAATGTGTCAGGCGTCTGTAATGAAAAGAGGATATAAGAAATTCCTGCTCATCAGGAAAGACAATTATTTTTGCAGTTATCGATGATTGGTGTTTGTGTTACAATGTTTATTGTCTGAATTATCTATTCAGCAAAACTAACAAAGGTAACAAAGAAGTTAACAAAATTAAAACAAAACCACACACACATATGCACAAAATCAGTTCCTTTTCGTTCAAGAGGTCTAGTTTTCAGGTGTTTCCCTTTCACTCAGAAACAGTAGGCCAAATCTCATGATAGAAAGTCTTAATCTACATTAGGGAATTACACAAGTTCTTCCGGTTAAGAAGCTTATATATTTTATAATTTTAAATGTTACATTGTCATTTATTTAAAAAAGCTGTTCACTCTGGCTATACAGGCAAGACTGCTTACATGGTGGTCCTTGAACAGGATAAAATGCAGACCTTTCACATGTCAGTTAGTTGTTGCTAGTTTGAAATCCAAAGGAGAACAGTTTGCCTAAATGGGTAGCTAGACAACGGTTATCTAAGTACTATTAAATAAAAATTGCAAACTGCACATTTAGCTTATCACAGAGTTGTCTGAGTCACTGTTCTGTGCTCCTGTTGGCTATAGCTTAACATCATTAAACTTATTCATCTCTACTAAGGAAACACTCAAAATTCAGCACTCTGAGCCCCTGTCTTTTACATAGTTAAATGCCATGAAGTAAGACTCAGGGCTTTTATAATACATTTCTCTTTCTGGCTTCTGAATTTGGTTGAATGAATTAGACTGACAATCTACCAAACAGATGTTATTGAGTACTTCAATATGACTATTTTTAATTTTAATAATGGGACAAAACAAAGTATTCCCATTCAGCCTATTTCTGTAACTGAAAATGTTTACCAGGAATTAAATGTATTTAATCACCAATGGAAATTTACCTTAAGCTTGGAAGGTAAAGCCATGCTTTTAAAAGTGATTTAACACTAAAAAAAACCAAACAGAAAATCTAAACCATCCAACACCAACCAATCCATAGCATGAATCATAAAGAAGCTATGCACCATTTACATGGGAATTTTCATGTAGTTTATGCAAGAAAAGACTTGTGAATGGTTATCAATATTTTTCAAATAAAGTATGTATGAACCATTAAACTCCTCATTCTGTAGTGTACAAGCCATCGCTCTGCTAAACACCCCTTTACTAGATAGGCTATAAAAGGAGCAGAGGCACTTGAAGAGGTGTAATCTTTCAATGTTTGTTTAAAGATCTGACACATATGATGCACAAAACCACTTGGTAGCTGAAAGTTCAAATTGTTGATTGTTGTTATAGAATCTTTATAATAGGATATTGTGCAGAAGATCTATTGGTTTAGTGTATAGAAAGACTGGTTTTACATGGTCTCTCACCAGAAGACTTTCACTTCTTATATGTAACCGAGGAAAATATCTTTGTTCAATTAATGGTTAATATAAATGAATATAATGCAGGCATTTCCTTAATTGGGGGACTGAAATAAAAAAAAACATTAGTAGAACAAAGTCCTGCAGATGAATAATTTTGTTTGAGAGGTTTTGCCTATGATGTACTATATATGCATATATTGAACCATGCCTTTCAGTGAAACTAGAAAACTAAGCTCAGCAGAATAGGCTACAGTAAACTTTAGAGAGAAACTAAATTAGAGTCTTTAGATACCTGGAATGAAATAGCATGAGTGGGGAACCCAGCATTTCAAGGCAGTATTAAGTTTGAAGGTGTGGTCATGCATCAACTTCATATAGCTCTATGCAGCTAGTTCTTATGCCCAAGGCAAGGGAAGGGTTGTTGAGTCCCTGGCATTGAGAACCTCTCCAAATACCGCTGCTGTGATATATCCATGGACTACGCAACTTGAAAATTGCTCTCAAGCTTTTGATTTTTTTCCACAAATATGTTGGAAATGTAAGTTTATATAGTATAAATTCAGGTAGAAACACTTTATTTTTTCAGAAATATTGCTTTGGTTCTCTGTGCTGTAAACCACTTGTGCCAATAAGACAGTACATATCCAGAGTCTTGTCTGTTGAACACATTTTTCTATACCTTGAATCTACTTGATTTCCTTGCATGTTGCTCAGTTTTCTGGTGAAGAGATTGTGGGAGAAACTAGAACAGCACTTGTGGAGGGTGTTTATGGTTGACTAAGTGTTAGCTGAAGAAGCTGGTTTTTTTAAAGAAGAGAGTAATTTTCAGAAGTGTTTTACAGGATAAATCTATTAAGTGTTCTTTAACTCGTGTCAAGGAGATTAGTGAGAAATTATAGGGTGCCTTTTAAGGCTTTTGAAAATCAGGAGTGGACCAAATAATGAACAATATGTATGTTTTGCATGAACTATACAGTTCACGCACTTCATATCTGACATTATAAATCAAGTCCTTTTGGATCTCTATTGTCGAAGTAGTTTAAAATCTGCACCAACTTTTCCCTCTCCTGTCTTCTTCACACAGACCCTGCAAAATATAAAATTATTATAACATATCATAGTGTTGTTTTTTTCCAGATTGTTTGTTTGTTTTTGGTGTTTTTATTTGTTTTGATGCCTTAAGCCCCTAATTTTTTTTATTTTTCTAATATTGGTAAACCTTATAAGTTTTATAAGTAGATTTTAAAAGCAGCAACCCTCCCTCCCTTGTCCCTTGTCCCTTTCCCTTTCCCTCTAGCAACCTTAGTTTACACATTCCTTAACCCTCTTACCGCATTCTACGCTCCCTATTTCAGTCCTACCCCCGAATCTAGTAGAAATGTTTAGTCTTTTGTCAAGGCAAGGTCTAGATTGCTGGCAGAACAGCATATAAGGGCCTGAACAACAAAATGAAGTCAAGAATTAGGTAACTATGTACCCTTTGTGCTCTGAAGAAGATGAAGATGGGATGAACAGAGGGTCCCAAAATACACCCCAGACCCATTTTCAGGGGGTGGACCCGGGGCGGTCCAGAGCAAAGGCCACAGGGTGGACACATTTGGGATTGGATGGATGGTATTATAAAATGTAACATCTCAGGCACGGCCTGCGCGTGTCTTGTAACATCTTCTGCCTTGGCAAAATAAACCCTTTCTTATCTCACCCCTAATTAACTGCTCCGGGAGATTTTTTTTCAGCACCTAAATCCTACAGCAATAGTTTGTATTTTTGTGTTTTGCTTTTTTCCTAGGGTTTTTTCCCCAGTTTCACCCCCGCCCCTCCCCCCGGAGGGCTGTTTCTTTAAAAATCTGTACATTTTACCTGAACTATCTTTTGTGGAGGTAACAAGTTAGAAGTTATTTACCAGATAGAAGCTATTCATTAAATGTCAGGTTGTGAATCTCTTCCTGTCCTTGGTGGTGCTACTCATATGAGTAATTTCATTGACTTCACTGTGAGTAACTGCTACTTGCTATCGTGAAGTTGGCAGTTGCTACCTGCAATTGCAGGAGAAACACTATGGATGATGTGAAGATAGGTACCCATTCAGTTTCTCTACCTTTGATCAAGATCAAAGCATGCTTTTTGAAATTGGTCCTGTGTTAGATTAGGTTGCCTACTTTACTATTCCAATTTGCTATTCTGTTTTTCTTTTGAGTGTATAAAAATTGAGTTGCTTTTGTATTGACAGGCATTGCACTGAGAATATCAATTTGGAATTTTGTTGTCATTTTAAGTCTGTGCTCATTCTTTGTAAAAGCACATAAGGATACAGTGATTTCCTACCTAATCTTGATATGTGCCTGGAGTGAGTGAAATGAGCACTCAGACAAATGAGTTAACTCTTGGAAGCCTTACTTCACTATCTGGGAGACAAGTAGGAATTGCCTTGTCTATTTTGAGTTTATGCACAGTAGGCAGTAAATATCCTGAATCTCATCTGTTTTGCAACAACAGTGGATGCTTGGAAAGGAAGGAAAAGAAAATGGTACACAGCATCTTTCTGCCACTTGCAAGAATGTGACTTCCAGAATCAATAACAGCCTTTGTCTGATGATATATTGTGAGGTGAAGTACTTTGTACTGCAGAAATTGAAGGGAGATATGGAAGATTCATTCAAACTGCATGTGATAGCACAGATAATCATACACACCATCACTTCCATAGGTATTAGATGAACTTATTTAATAAGATATCTTCTGTAACAATTCCTGTGGTTTGAGTATGAATTTTTCTCAGAAATCGTTGCTCAATGACTAATGAATACTTTGCTCTGAAAGACTTGCTTTCTAAGGACAACAGATGGCTCAGCACAAAACACAGAGGATGGTACAGAAAACAGCTAGAGGTTGCTCACTGTAGTTAGAATGTGTTCATCCATTCTGGAATTGTGTGAGGGAAGTTTGTGTGAGGGGAAGATATATAAGAAGCTGCTAAGAGTTACACTTGATTGAACAGATGGAGAAGAATAAAATGTAGAGATAGAGTTTGAAGTCAGAGACTTATCATTGTGACTGAATGAGAGTCATAGTCAACTTTAGTCTACGTATCACAGGTGTTAAAATTGAGTTCTCCCAAGTATTTTATCTGAGCTTGCATAAGTGTCATAACACTTTAATCTTTTGACTTTCATATAGTCTCCTCCCACCTAATTACATTCTCCTGCCACTTACCCACTGCAAAAGGATCCCACTAGGCACAGAGGTGCTTTCATTGAAAAAGTCCAGAAATCCTCCTATGATGAGGCATTCAGTAAAAATATCTTACTAAAAAGTCAGAATATGAAAAGAGAAAAAAAGCATGCTAGTTTAGTTTTATGGTAGAGTTACAACTTGAATTAGATCACTACTCAACATTTACAGATTGGAACACAAAGTTCACATTTCAAGCAAAACCCTAATCCTTCAGGTATCCATGGGGTTTATTACACTTGTTAAAGTTAGTCCATTCTGCTTCACTACAGAAGGTGTTGCAACAATGGCAAGCATGTGACAAGAGCCTGTCACAAGGAATACAACTTTAGAAAAACTGAGCTACTGTTCAAGGAATGCTAACACTGATGTAGCATGAAGCTCAAACACATCATAACTTTAAACTCAATCTACTTAAATCTTGTTGGACTTTGAATTTCAGTAGCACAATAAGAAGGACACGGAAATGCCAAAGACAAGAAAATACCTTTGTAGATAAATGAAGGTTAATTAATATGATTTCATTTCCCTACAAACATAATATTATTTTGCCTTTAAATATGTATTACTAAGTTGCACAGGTGAAATTAACATCTAACCTGAAAATTGCACAAGCACCCTGTGTAACACCAACAGATTGTCTAAAGAAGCTGTGGGGTTTTTTTCCAGATCTATCCACGTGATGCAAAATGCCATCTGAGGAAAACAGATGGTCATGCCTCTTCAATCATGTATTTCTATATACAAGCTTATAAAAATAAGAACTGTAGACAAATTAGCTAGAAATGTTTCCTATTTTATCTTGACCAGTGGATAAAATAAAGTCTCTAGAGTAAAACTTGTAGCAATAACCTAGGATTCCCTGTACCAAACTGAATGTGCTAACTAGAAGACAGCTCTTTCTCTTCTTTCCTCTTTCCCTCTCCCTCCCCTCTTCCATTATATCCCTAAATCTTTTCTGCATAGTGACACAGCTTCAACAAGAGGGGTGGAATACATTTCCTTCCCTCCCACCTGCCCTCTCTCCCAAATGATTAGAGCACTTTTCAACAAAGTGGGAGATGTGGGTGTCCCTCTCTGCCTTATATACATTGAGAATACATTAAGTATGAAATTGCCTCCCAGGGGAAGTGATGGAAATGCCACTTGTTCATTTTTAAACTGAATCTGAAAAAAAGCTTTATAGAAAAAAATCTGCTGTAGAGAGGGAAAGATTACATGACCTTCTTGAGAAAGATTTTATTTTCTCATTTCTAATATCTCTGATACTGTGGTTTTCTCCCTTCCAATCTGTCAATTTGTCTATAGCATTGTGTGAGCATTGAGATTTATTCAAAATGTGTGTGAGAAAACTAACTGAAGATCTTCAAAGCAGACAGAATATAGCTTGGTTTCATCGTCTGTTTGAACCTGAATTACTGTAATGACTGTAGCGGAATTATTTTCCTTTAAATGAGCAAATCTGACACGAACTTCAAAGGGGAAGTAAATACATGTAATAAAGCATCCATTTTCCCCTTTTTTTCCCTAAATGATTTATTTTATCCCCAGAAACACTAACAAATGTTCAAAGTTCTAGATATTTAAATAGGTACCAAGATGTCTAAAGCTGTAATCCTTGCTCTGCCAGTTCATTGAAAAATTGCTGACCTTATA
Source organism: Chiroxiphia lanceolata (assembly GCF_009829145.1). NCBI lineage: Eukaryota > Metazoa > Chordata > Aves > Passeriformes > Pipridae > Chiroxiphia > Chiroxiphia lanceolata. Next base: position 53,470,639 of record NC_045638.1, read on the forward strand.
AAAACCTGTATTCCTTTTCACTTTAATAACAGCTTTTGCTTCATCAGTCCACAATATGTATTACAGGAGCGAATCCATGCAGGATCAACTAATTGCTTGTGCATGCATTTAAGTATAAGTACCCTAGAATTCTTATCATGTAACCATACATACACAATTTTATTTTAAGCAGGAATTAAAAAGTTTTTGTTCTCTTAAATTATTTTGGGTTATGGACCTTGTTCTAACAATTACATTTTACCAGTTAGTGCTTTATGAAGCATCGTGGAATCTAACCAGCAACTAATATAAGAGCTTCAGTTTTCCCTCAGTACACAATCTTAAAGCCCACTAGCATTTGTGGGAATTATATGTGCAACATGCAGGGAGAATATAACCTTAAGCAAGTGAAAACTGAAGTTACTGTATATGTTTGATCTGATGAATGCAGTCTAGATTTTTCACAGCAGTGCATTATTTCAACTGAAGTTTGTTAGACAGCAGGGAGACTAATAAAAAGAGGGATAGTACAAATAAGATGAAACAAAGAAATGAACAAAGCCCTTCTGCATTAACCAGGACATAATCTACAGATGTTTCTCAGTTGGTAGAAAACAGGTTTCCACACAGCAGTTGCATATAATACAAATGTTTGCACAGAATCCAGCTGGACTAATATTTAAAACCATGTCTCAGGATTAGAAGCTTTACAAAAGAGCCACCAGTTGACTAGAAAGAAGATGTGTCTGAAGTTGTTGTCCAAATCTCCAAAGAAACAGACCAGTCTAAACTGTCAGCTTCAGGTGGGATTGAAGCAGAAATTCCTTTTAGCTCTGCCATCCCTGACTATTTCTAATTTGCTGTTCAGAAATTTGGAAGAGATGGTCAATTAATGAAAAATTGTGGATCAAAAATAAAAATTGCAGATCAAAACTACTAATGTGTGGCTGTGTTGAACCTCATATATGAAGCCTTTCTTTTCCTAGCCATGACTTTCTGCTTCTTGGGACTTGACCAAACTAATTTTAACTTTGACAGCATAGGCAACTGGTTAAAACATAGAGGTCAACAGGGAAAATATGAGTGGTAAAACTAAAGGTATCTGTTTTGAATGATTGAAGGTGAGTGAAAATGAAAGAACAAACTCTTAATTTTTCAGATTTATGCTTTCTGTAGTGGTTTTAAGCAAGTTAGAAGCTGGACTCAATGATCCTTGTTGGTCCCTTCCAACTCTGAATATTCTATGACCCTGTGATATTCTATTCTATGATTCTAAGCTTCTTCTGAAAACAGAATGTTTTTAGCAAGCTTGGGGGTTTTTTTGATTGGCACCTTGGTTTTTTGTAACAAATAGTTCTGTATGCTAAGCAATTGAAATAAACAGGATTTGTGATGCTGTTTTTCAGTCAGATTCTCCTAAACAATGATTCTGGTAAAAGATAACATCTTCTGTTTTGAAAGCATTACCAAATGCTTGGAAACAAATGAAATTCTGGATCTTTCAGCATGAGTCACCCTGCTTTTATAGTCTTATCATTCAAACATATACTGGCACCATAAAAATTATCTTGCTGAAGTTTGCTGTATAAAAGGTACATATCTTGCCTAACCTGGTTGTCTTAGTCTCCATCTAAGTTCCCTGGGGAACCACCTCTAGGAAGGAATGAATTTTGTCTATTTTAGGTACCTATCTTCCATGAGGGTAATTTACCTTCTGAAAGGGGCCTGTCCTTTTACTTCTAACATAGAGGGATTCCTTGTAGCTTGCTTAGAATTGACACCTAACACTTTGATGGATACAGTTAGAGAAGAAGAATCTACTGTCAGCATTCTGCACTAAATGCACTGAGAGTTTATCACAGTGTCAAGATGAGGAGAGTTAATCCACCTTGGAGCACTTTTGAAATCCCACATTTCTCTTGCAACGTTTTTAAAACATGCTATAATAATACAGTGGCCAATAGCACCATGCTGAGTTAGCAACATTCAGGGAACTGTTTTTATCTGATGACAGTTATGAAGTTTGAAAGAAGATGAGGTCAGTGTTATGTATGTCATATCAAAACACTTTCTGACTACAGCTTTCTCCTTTGAAATAATAGAGTTCTCTTATCATAACCATAAAATTTCATTCCTTATTGTATTCTTATTTTTCATTAGCAAGAATATTTCAAAATAGAGGAATATAACCTGCTTTTGTCCTTGTAAGAACTGATTACCTTCAGCACCTCTACTCAGATTTTCTAAGTTACTTAATTTTCTGTTTCACTACTGTTGCATCTTGTATAATTACACTCTGGGTTCTGTGTACCTCTTTTCAAAGTTATACTTATACTTGCTTACAGGTTCAACAGGGCTTGAACAGTTTGCGACTTGCCTGCTTTACTTTCTCTTATTGCTCCCTGTTCAAAAATTCCTCGATGGCACTAATCATAATTATTCAGCTTCTGCTTTATGTTCTGTGCAAACTTCTTTGTCTGTCTTTTAAGATTTTCTTTCTTCTCTAACAATTAAACTGACATTATAGAACTGTTGTTTACAATTAACCTCTTGTTTATTGTATTTGTCAGCTCAGAAAATCTTCATTTTTGTTGATTTGTGCAATTCATTCTGACATTCTCTAAAAAACCTTTTTTTTTGATTTTCTTATTTTTGCTGTTTTCTTCTATATTTTTAAAGAACAGAAGGCAATAATTATTGCTGCTTTTAAAAATCCAGCTTGTAAAACCATTTAACTTCCCTGAACTTCCTTGAAATTCCTTATTTTATGTGTTATTGCCAGGCATACCATAAAAGATCTGTCCACAAGGTACCTCGAGGCCAGTGTTTTAATGCTAATTGAACTGCAGGTAGTAGTATGTGATTGCCTTTTTGTGCATGTGAATGTGTGTCAAATGTGTATCCATCTGAGTGCCTGGTAGCCAGAACACCCGTATTAATGAACAGCACCTGCTATTAATATAGCAGGTGCTGCTGCATTTTTTTTTCCACTGCAGAGATATTGTTTTCATACTGCCAAGTGACACTATATATGCAGGCTAATTCTTTTAATGGGGAATGCTTGATGTCACTATCCCGTGCCCCTACCATACCTTGAATATCTAACTAATCAGCAGTTACTCTATAAAACTCAAGTGTTTTAAGAGCGGTTGCTAAATTTAGGCAGACAGCAAAACTTCTGTAATTCGTATACTGCCAACATGTATCATGGTGAATAATGTATACCATGTGTTAATCAACATGTTTTACATTTTAGGAAAATCTAAAATTTCTACACAATCTAAAATGTGTGAAAGGACTCTGCGGTAGATGTCTAAGGGTAATAAATATGGTGTAGTGGGAAATTGGTAGAATGAGGAATGGCTGGTACTTTTAAGTCCAAGTGTTTCTAGCTTGTCTTAGTTTAAACCCAGCTGGCAACTAAGCCCAACACAACCACTGATTCACAACCCCTCTTCCCTGGTGGGATGAGGGAGAGAATAAGAAAAGTAAAAATGAGAAAACACATGGGTTGAGATAAAGACAGTTTAACAGAGAAAGTAAAAGCTGTCTATGCAAGAAAGCAATACAAGGAATTCACTCTCCTCTTCCCATGGGCAGTCAGGTGTTCAGCCACCTCCAGGAAAGCAGGGTTACATCACTCCAAACATCACCCCACTTCTTTCTACTTCACCCAGTTTTATACGCTAAGCATGATGCCATATGGTATGAGATATCCCTTTGGTCAGTTGGGATCAGCTGTCCTGGCTGTGTCCCCTCTCAAATTCTTGTGGACCCCCAGCCTACTTGCAGGTAGGGTGAGAAGCAGAAAAGGCCTTTACTCTGTGTGAGTTTGCTCAGCAATAGTTAAAACATCCCCTGTGTAATCAATACTGCTTTCATCACAAATCCAAATCATAGCCCCATACCAGCTACTACGAAGAAAAATAGCTATAGCCCAGCCAAAACCAGCTTGCAGCTAACTGCTACTATAGTTAACCCTTATTGCAGAATTGCCATATGAAGACCAAAGGACTGAAAGCAAATTGACTTACAGGTTTGTCTGTGGGCACTCGACAGTTCCTTAAATTTAGCTCTTCTCTGCTGAATGAATCTTGCATTCTAGACATGGTGCACTGTGTGTTCACAGGTCTGGAGGGGCACTGCAGTGCTGCATTGTACAGGTGCTCCTCCATTGCTGCAGAAGGTCATAATGCTCAAGGCATTATGTTTGCCAGGTCTGCATTTTTGGTGCTTGCAAATTAGCTATAACCTCTGAAACTCAGCAGATTGTTGATGCTCTGTGCTCTGATGCAAACACTGCTTGAGCTCGTGGCCACATTTTTAATTAAGTTCAATTTCTGTGTTATATCATTAAAAGGCAGTATTCCTTTCTGACTGTAGGCTACTCTTTTTTTGACTGGTTTCAGTCAAAAATCCATGTGAAATTTCCTATGATTCAGGTAGGGAACAGTCAGTAATCTCATCTCTGAATTTTTGATGCCATATCAGGAAATGAAAATGGCCAAGGTATGGACCTGAGTAAGTGATTGGCCATGCTCTTTCACTATTTGCTGTGTGTTCCCTGACATGGTTTTGCCCCACCCCAATTAGCACTCTCAAATAGGCACAGCTAGAAAGATAACATGCAGAGAGATTTTTCCTGTTGTGTATTCTGGAAAAACAGTAGTAAACCTGGGATAGGATGCAACCAAGAGGCATCCAATGGAGCAGAATAGTTTAGATAAAAAGACTGCCATGGAGGCTCCTGAGTAAAGGAACTTCTTGCATGTGAAATGAGATCTAGAGATCGAGCAGAAGAATTTATTGTGCAGGACTCAGACTACTGGAAAAATGCAAGAAAATTGCAGCTTTCGGAAAAGCAGAAATATCCTAGATGCATTTCTCTGAGACAGATTTCTCATTCCTGTTATTTCACACATTGCTGAAGGTCTTGAAACTACCAGTTTCAATATCTGATTCTGATATTCTGGCAATAAAATGGCATTTTCCAAGAAAAATATAATCCATTATGCGCTACTGGCAACCTCCTCATTCTAAGAGGGCAGAATTGCTCCATGAGGAGAGCTTCTGCTCGTCCTGAATTTCTTCAACATAATGTCTTCTCAAGGTGCTAAGTCCCTGCTACCAAATGGATCCTGTACTCCACCAGGAAGATTCCAAATATAACTGGAGTTCAGAAAAGAAAATGATGTTGTTATAGTTACACAGATGCATCTTTCAAATCATTGCCCAAACTATTTGCTTTACTGATCCATTTTCAGTAGAAAAAAAAGGGTAATTGTAGTAAACATACAATATACATTATATAGTATATTGACAATATATGAGTAATGTAACCAAATGTCTTAATTTTTTTACTTTGCATGAGTGTGAGACTCTGGATATTGAAATACCTGTACAAGCTACACACTAAACAGAAATACAGTCAGATTTAAACATAAAAATATTAACAAAGATATTTAAAATTGTAGTAAACATCGTAGTCTCACCTAATGCATGAAGTTGATGCTTTGAGATTGTTTTGCGGTATCAATAGCCAGAAGCAGCAAATTTTGCAAGATTCCCTAAAAAGAAATTTGTGTCATATTCCACACATTCTGTTCCTTTATTCAAGGGTGCTAATAGTCTTTATAGACATCCTGAATTAGTTTTGTTCAACTACAGTATTACCAGTTCAGTTTCTCCTTAAAAATAATAAAAACCTTTCTAATGTTTGTTTGACTGTATCAGCTTCCCCTTTCATTCTACAGGAAACTAAAGCTAATATCTGAACTCTGTGAGAAAAAAAGAAATTCTAAGAAAATCTGGACAAGATAAACATGCATTACTGACCTCAGCTTATCCAGATTAATATTCTATATACAAAAAACCCTCACACAACCAAGAAATATTAGTTTGACAGTGCAGTGTAGAGACTGGAAAATAATTCTGATAGAAACTCATATATAGTATGCATCTAGAATAACAAGAGCCATTTACATCTGTCATTCCTAGACTGCTCTAAGTCAGTAGAAGAGGGAATGACTTAGGTACCTTGCTGTAAGTTCTAAGAAATTAATCAACACAGAAAAGGACATGGGTCTGATGCATGTAGAAGAGATTTAACACTGGGAGTCTTTTGGCTGAAATGGACTAAACTGCATATAAATCTTAATTGGATGGTTAGCAAGAGAGGCACATTTTCAAAGAATGAACAGTAAATATACATTGAGGTCTAATACTGTCAGATCTGATCTATACTTGGGAAGGGAAACTTGAAAATAATGGTAGTGGAATAGGTTGTGTGACTGTATTTGGGTCCTGTTATTTGCAGAGATATTGCTTCCATAGGTAGGTAAGGGATATTTTGGATGAATGTGTGATTTCCATTCAATACTCCATCAATGGCATCACGCGTCTTCCAAGAACTGGTAGAAAATTGTGAGTATTTTGGTTTTGGATTGTCAACTTAAACTACTTTAAGCATGACTGGATGAAGTTTCTTTTTTCCCTTCAAAACCTCAGTTTGCGCCATTGTAATAACTATTTAGTTTGCCACAATTACACAAGCCTAATGACCTTTCTGACTAAGAGAAGAAAAAATCCCTTGGTTTTGGGAAACAGCAGCTATTTCCCATCAATATTAGTGGAGTTAACCTTTTGACCCATTTGCATTTCTACCTTCAGAAAAGCAATGAAACTTGTTTACATTCTGGTCCTCCAAAGTTCGGAATGGGAACTTTGAAAGAAAGAACATGCCACATCTTCCTAAAGGTCTTAGAAAAGAAGTGTGCACCATGACCCGGACAACGTACAGGGCATGACTCATTGTGTCACAACACTGGTGTTTGATTATTGCTAATATGTATGAAATATTTTGGTAAAAGAAAGAATTTCATGTTGCATTTAAGAAATTCTAAAAGTAGTGGCATGATTCCCCCTGAAGCTCAGCTGAAGGACTATGTGTCACTGAGCTCCTGTTACTTTCTCATTTGACTCATACAATTTTATCTTTAGAACTACACTTCTTAGCCAATCTAATCCTTAATGTCATTGAAAACATAAATGTGTTCCTAAAAGCAATAGAAGCACTTGTTGAACTTTGAAAGCAGGAAAGCTCTGCATTCCCAAAATTTTGGGAAGAAATTACAGGGGACAATTGTTAAAAATTTATTGAATTTTGCTGTCAGAGAACAGAGAATTAAAGCAAAGAATAAGGATATGAAATTCAGCTTTTATTATAAGAGGCAAGTTCATGATTTGAAATGTGAACCATGACATAGAAAAACTTACAGTCAGTGTTTGCTTTAAGATGTTTGGGCTCAGTTACTTTTAAAAGTACAGGAATGCAAACATACAAGGAAAAAAACAGTTTCCAAAGACATTGGGGAACCTTTTGTCACATCTGTTAGACTATTGTGAAAGGTCCTAATAAGATTGAGAAAATATTGCAGATCTTTCCTTATATCTGATCCCCAAAGTACATCCCCTTGGAACAGAACATAATGTTTTATCCCACACTGGCCCTTGAATAGCAAGTTAATAATAGTTTGAGGATATATATTTCACACTGAAGACAAAAAATGTTTTAATAATAAAATTTGTGTATTTATTGAACATCTAATGATGCCTAATCCTTGAACAACCTGATGAGTAACTTGATTATCAACACAACAAACAACCTGGAATTCATTGCCCCTAGTCAGATAACACAAGCCAACAAAAGCAGTTTTCCATGAATTTGCCTTCAGACAATTAGCAGCTAAATGCACTAACTTGCTATAATCTCTCTTTAAAACATTTTGTCTTTGATAAACCTTTAATTGTTTAAATTTGAGCTTGAGTTAAAAACGACAAGGAACTGTGCTGAACACGGTTGGTTTTAGAACACATACTATTACCACTACATTTTGTAAAAATAATCATACTCACTATGCAAAGAAACTTAAGAGATAAAGTTTTTTTCCTGAATTTTCTTGAAGAAAAAGAAATCTACTCTATACAGTTAAAATAATCTCTTTAATATTGGTACCAAAATAGCAAAATGCTGTAATTACATCATTATTTTGTCAGTCTCTGTCAATCCATTGTAAGAAAATATTCTCTCTCTCACCCTTTATCCAGGTCTTAACATCTTCAAAATGTTGTTATCTCAATTGTCTTAGAGTGCATGTTTTTCAAGTCAGGGATATGTCTTCTATTTTTCTGTAAAGTGCCATCATATTTACTGGGTTATTAGTAAATCAATAAAAAGTAGTAATTGGCTATCTTTTGTAGCTCTTAATGCCCATAACAATGCATTTACTTTGGCAAAACAGACTATCTTGATTATACATACTTGCCATATCTACTTCAGATACTGAACAGTTTCACTGACCCTTATTAAATGCAAATCACACTCAAAGTTCACCCACCAAGAGAAAAAAAGATTATCTTTCCTGTCCAGCAGTAGCTCCGGACAGCAATCTGTCTAGTTTCTACTCATAAGTCCTTTGGCCTGCATCTATATTAGCAAATTAAAAAGGGCCAGAGAACTTTTTTTGGACACTGGAATACATCTGTCTGTACCGCTACATTATAATACTCCCTTGGGTGTGTTTGGTTTGTTGAAAAAAGCACTAACAAATAGCTTCTGATGACAGTGTGAGAAAGGAAGAAAAGAATATGGCTGTATTTTCTGGGTTTGGAGGGTATGAATATATTAGTATGGATGCAGTACTAATACTGAATACCAAAGAATTGTCCCATTAATTTGTTTACAAGTACATGCAGCCTTAGATGGTGATCAAAATGCTAAGCAATTTCAATGGATGAAAAATCTAAATTTTTATTCTAAAAGTCTGAAAAAGCCTTGGAGCTGGTAAAGACTCAGTAGCCTTACTTTGGGTTCCCTGCTGCATAGCCATGTAATGGGGATTTCTCACAAAGACCCTCTTTTTAATCCCCAGGAAAAATCTATGAGAAGAAAGTAAAAATATGAAGCGTTATGTATAAACTATTCTTTATTTTCCACTAATAGGTATAGTAAAAAATGAAATTTGTATTGAATAGTTGAATTCTGTGTGGTACCACATAAATCTTCAGATATAGAAGTGTGACATGACTGTATGCCCTACAGTATGTCTAAATATATATTGTTCCTCATCTTTGCACACAGTGAAAAAATTGAAGGATATACAGCCAGTGTGGTATTAGGTAATCCAAGATGTATAGCTAATTCCAGAATCGCTTTTTAACTGGTCATAGGTTTTCCAAGTCTGCAGCTCATGCTGATGAAATAACCTGGTCATGAATCTTTAAACATGAGTTCATTCTGTCTGCAAATTTAGAAAGACTGTCTCATGTTCAGGAATTCTTCACACTTATTTTGCTGTTTGTTGGTTTTGTTTGTTTGTTGGTTTTCTTTGTTTTTTTTTAAGATCAACAATCAAAGAATATATGGAAATGTGAAGAGTCTAGAGAGAAATGTTTACTTTTTTAATAACAAGTAGCTTGCTGTTATAGATTTCTAATAGTTCTAGTTACTGCAGGAACAATGTTTGTATGCAACATTATATAGTATATTGACAATATATGAGTAATGCGACCAAATGCCTTAATTTTTTTACTTTGCATGAGTGTGAGACTCTGGGTATTGAAATACCTGTACAAGCTACACACTAAACAGAAATACAGTCAGATTTAAACATAAAAATATTAACAAAGATATTTAAAATTATTCAGTTTGTACAGATAAATTTCAAGAAGTCTTTTTTAATGTTGCAACTTTGCATAACCTAGAGGTATTTTGCAACAAAAGTATAATAAGGTAAACAGACAAATTCAGATACATAATATCTAGAGCTCTATGATTCCCACTGCAGAAATCTCCATAATTATAGAGATTATAGAGATTGCACACTAATACTAATTCTCCACTAAAACTGATGCAATTAAAAGATAGTAGTAGTTCTAAATTAAAACCTCAAATTTGCATTTGAAAGATAACAATTAGATTAGTCAATAAAACTTTGTGAAGTAAAAATGTAATCTTTACTTTTTTCCTGTGGAAAAACAAAGAAAATAAAAAACAGAAGAGACAAACAGAAGGAACAATGTAATTATTTACAGTGTAGCTTTGTTCTCCTAGTCACTGCAGTGTTTCAGTTCTGGATTTTGGGAACAGCTGTTCACACATGTAATATGTATATCTACACTGCCATAAAAGATAGATGATAAGTTAGGCTTCCAAACTGCTGCTGCTTTTATTGTTGACTTTGTCATTTTACAGCACCTTCCAGGTATGCATCAACCACAAGTGATGGAGAAAGGAGAAGGAGGAAATGGTAAAGCCAACCTTTCAGCACTGTGCAGGATTGGGATCAAAGTTCACTTTGAATTCCTTGTATATGTGACAATATTGGTTTTCAGAAGTGTTGTAGAGTGAAGTTATGAAAAATTTTGTGAGAAAGAATTCAACACTAAAAAAAAAAAAGGGCACAACCATCACTAGGTTTAAAAAATATGTTAGAGAAAAACTTGCAGTGGGAACTTTAGCAGAGTTTATAAACTGTAAGTGCTAGAACTATTTTTTTGTAAATGAAGTATGGAGGATTAGGAATTTGATGCATATGTTTGTTCTCCAAGCAACAGGGATATTTTAGCATTTGTGGCCTAATGTCTAATCCAAGAAAATGGATTGCAATTTTATTTAGTTATCACCTGCTGTGTAGAGATCTCATTACAAGTGCAAGGATCATAGGGGATGTTGTGGGTATATGTATTTTTTCCCCTCATCTCTTCAAACATGGAGGAAATAACTCTCTCCTTAGACCTTAATGAGTCAAGGTGAATTCAAACCAGATGTTTTCTGGTTTTATTCCCACTTACAAATCACAGCTCCACTTGCTGCACGCAATGCCCTAGATGTAATGACCAACTAGAGCTCCCTCTTTTAGGACTGACCATTCATGGGTCAGACTCCAAGCTAAATGTTTATTTTTCTAACCGTTTTATAGTAGGGTTTGGTTAAAAGACTTGGCATAGTGTACTGCAGTTTTATTTTAAGCTTGACAGCAGTCCTGGCCTCAGAGTGTATATGTGTGTAATTTAGTTGCTGTGCTACTGGAAGTCTATGGAAGATTAATGAATGGTAAAGCTCTGTGGCAGTTGTGAAGAGATGCAGGATAGAACAAACCAGTTACCATCTGTTCAAAATGTCTCTTACAACTCTTTTAAGGAAAACCATTATCACTATGAGACAAAGGCATGCAATAGTTTAAATATTAATATTTTTCTAATGTCAGTGGGAAGTTCTGTTTCTATACTTACCTTGTGTGGCAGTGTCTCATGTACAAGTATATACACATGCACACATTTGTGTTTGTGTGACATGTGTCTAAGTCTCCTTTGTGGTATTTTCAAGAAACATAGAAAAAACCTAGCACAACACAAAACAAAGCACTAGACCCTGGATAGTTCAAGTTATTGAAAAAGCTACCAAATTTTGTTTTCCCCTAAGTAAAATGGAGATATTTACTTCTATAAAAGTTTTATATGTGTAGTGTATATTGACTGAAATAAAAGTTGGGTGGGTGTATCTGAAATTTAAAGCTATGCAATTTTATATAACCTCACCATGGGACATCCGTATTTTTCAGAGGGACTTACTAGGTTTAATAGAGAATTCATAGCAAAATTTCAAGTTAGGTATATATGTTACCAGACCAAAAAATGCATATAATTTAGTTAACTAGCATTTCCCTGTATCTTAGTTTTCAGAGAAAGACTATAATGAATGAGAATTATAGTTTTGAAGGTGTCCTGAATCTGATTTGGTTGCCGACGTCCCTTGGAAGACCCCAGGGTTCTAGCTAAGAGCTCATCGAAGGGATTTTACTCTAAAAATATACATGGGTCCAAAAATCACCTGACAAATTTATTAGAAGGACCTTCAGTTTTTTCATACCTTGAGAGGGTGCAAGGGAGAAGATGCAACACACGTTTTCTCAGGAGGTAAAATAACAGAGTTGTGCTGGCAAACTTTAGAAAATAAGGGAACTTGGTAAAAGTTCAAAAGGCAACATTCAACCAAAATAAAGCATTTCTCAAAGAATAACTTAGCACACAATTTAGCAAAATCCAACCCATCCAGCTCTAAGTTACCCAAAATGTCAAGAAAGGAGATTAGGAGAAGAAGAAGTAAAGAAAAAGAGAAAAAGAGAGAATTATAGCTACGACCCCTATATCCAGCATAGATCCAGCTATCAGGAGTCCAGAAGATGATAGGGTCCAAGCACACAATGGCCCCATGCTGCTGGTTTTATTTGCTCTGTCACCTGTGGCCACTACGCCTCCCCTCCAGGCAGGACTTCTGGCCCAGTGGCCACTCTGGGGCTCCGGGGTAGGGTGAGGGGCAGTGCTCCCAGTGTGCCAGCCATTCTGAGGCTAGGGTAGGGACTCCAAGGGATGTGGTATGGGCAGTGCTCCTGGTGTGCCAGCCAACATGGGGATGGGTTAGGGGCTCCAGTGGGTGTGGTATAGGCAGTGCTCCCGGTCTGCTTTTGACTGACAGCTGCCCTAGGGCTGCCCAAGAAGACTCCAAGGGGCTGGGGTATGGGACAGGGCATCACCTCACCTCCATGAAATTCGACCTGTCCCTTCCCCACATTCACACACTTGAGTTCGTCTGAGCCAATAATTAATATAATAACCCAATGTCTCACATTCCTCAGCAGATAAATCTAGATACAGCTTCAGAAACTTTCCATGCCTGTGAATGTTTTAACACTTCCTGTCATGTAAATATTTGATGTTCTGAATTTTTTAGGGGTTAATTCTATTGACCCTTCCTTGTCAAGAACAGACAAGATGGAATTCCTGTCACTTTGGGGAAGGGATTCTACTTTCCTAACTCCTTTAAGTGACATCAACTTTCAGAATAAGGCAGAGTCTATCTCAAAGCAGAGTGTCTAGGCTTTCTTTACAACCAATATGATTCTAGACAGTGTAGTGACTGAAATCTAGAGAGCTATTCAGATGATCACATTTAGGTGATTACTGTGGGATGCAACAAATAACTCTTCTGCACCTCATGTACAGTAGTGATTAGAGAAGCAATTAATCTGGTGACACATAAACATCTAGTGCAATTTTATATGCCGTGAGGTTATTCCACCTGACTTGTTCAAGTCTCCTCCAAACCTTGTTGGCTGTCAGTCAAGCTTCATGTTATTGCCTCTGAGAGTTTAGGGCATCTCAAACAGAATGAGATACCTGTGTGTGGTTAGTTGAATCTCATCTGCTATTTCAGATTGAGTTCAATAGGAGTTTAGATCATCCAGATCTCAAATAGCTGTAGATGTTTACATGTAGATGAACAGAATCCTGTTCAAATCAACTAAGATTTAACTGATCGTCTTGAGCTTGACTTTTATGAGAATTTAATATTACTTAAAATGTCCAAGAATATCTGCTAAGTCTAGCATATGTTACCGTACTCTTGGGAGAAGTGTCTGGAAGTGTTAATGGAAGCTGGAAGTAGAGTCCAGGACATTGTAAAAAAAGTATGTGGACAGCTGAACTGAGCTCTTTACCTCTCTTTACATATGTGGAGGGAAACATACACTCTGAAGACATTGGTTTGAAAATCAGTTTAGATAAATATAAAACAAACAGAATAGAAAACGAGTTCTGTGTACCACCACTAAGCGAGGAACTGTCCTTCAGAGACATCTGTTTGTCTTTATTGGTTATAGTAGGAACACAGAAAAATCAACTTAGATGCAAACTGTATTTTCACATACTTCAAAAACAGAGACTAATCCCATTCATATTTTATAAACTTTCCTCATCTTCCTCTGTTATTGACCTGCTATCTTTTTTTAATCTGAGTGTAAAAAACCCCCCAGAAGTAAAATGTAAGGATATTTCCTTTCTACTTTCATGTGGATAACCTTCTTTTGCCTTCACATGGCAATCCATCAGATACCATAGAGAGTTCAAAGGAAAATGTACAAATTGTTTTTAAACTTTCTACACTTTAAAATAAACCATCAAAAAGCCATTAGTGGTGCTGTGTAAATTACACATTAAACAAGTACATAGGTCTATAAGGGGTCAAAGTATACACAATGCAACAAACATATTTACATTTTGTTTCCTTCACTTTTTCTATCAAATTATCGGGCACTTTGTATGTTTTGAGTTTAAATTTGCCTTTTGTCTTCTATACTGAATAGGCTTAAATATGATCTTATGTCATCTCACTCAGTCCAACAAACATTTAATATTGTAACACCAACCAACATTAATTTTTCTAATTAGAAAAAAAAGAGTTTATTTTCTGTGACATGTAGAATTTCAGGGGTTGTTAATCCATCAAATAAAGTACATTATCACATTTGAGCAGAATAGTCTAGTTTTTAATTAAAGCACTGTACACAGAAAAGTCTAATAATTTATTATACTTGATGAATGGTAAAATATTCTTTCAACGTTAACTAGTCTATTCAATTTTTTCTCTGAGAATGATTAGAGGCTACCAAGGAAAAGCATCTTTGGTTGAAACATTATACTTTTTATTATGTTTATCTTAAACTGTGTAATTGTTTTTAATAGTTTAACATATGTTCAAGCTCTACTCTTTTCAAAAAGGCTAAAATTCCATCTCTAACAGAATATTTACTTTTAATAAAATTTTTATATTCTTTTCTAAAAAATGTAGTATGCATAAAAATGAGAGATCTAGAAAATCTGTTCCTCTTTCCTTAGACTAAACGATACACAAGAGCCAATTTGAAGACATGAGTCCAGGTTTAAGAGCTAGACTGGCATACATCATGAAATGAGATAAACTCATCATTAGAGCCATGTGATAAAGTAGTCATTAATTAAATGTATTTTATAATGTATTTAATACATAAATGTATTAAATTACCCTGAATATTTTAATCTTGTTGGGGACAGCAGCTATTTTTACTAAATACTGGAGTACAGAGAGATGCATGCCCTTAAATCCCTGTTTTCTGAAACCTGTAAATATCTAGCATGATCAAGAGTGTTTGTTGTGGGACACTGAATCAGACAGCCTTCTAGCAAATTTCCTTTGAAATTAATATGTTATAAGAGACAAAAGTCCTAAATCTAAGGTTTTTTGCAATCTAGAAGAATTAAAATTAATCTTTAATTGAATAAAATCCAGGCTATTTTGTAGGAAAGACACACCTTTCCCTTTCATCTTGCTTTTCACTGAGCTGTACCAGGCAGTTAGCAATACTAGAGCAACTGCTCTAGTATTGCTCCACCATGGCTGGAGGTTGTTTCCTAATATAGGCTCCTTCCTTTTCAGCAGTTTCCCAGGGTCTTCTCCTGGCTACAGTCTTATTCATTTGGCCACTAAAGTCATCTTTCCACGCTACCCAGAGGCAGTACCTGCTCAGAGGAAAGGAGAATCCTATCAGTAAAAGGTTCCGTTCCCATCTCACCCATGAGAAAAGTGTCAGGGTTTAGTTCATAAATAGACTTCTAATTTCAGTTATAATAACTAATATATAGGACAAGATCCAGACTGCTTGTTTCCAGAGCCAATTTAATTGTTCTGACACTTAACAGAAAATGACAGGTGTAAGATAAGTTTATTCAGATTTTATAAGTTGAAGGATTATTCTCTATGCAATCACTCCAAAGAAGTAAGTGTTTCTGAGACTGAATAGGGTTCAGTCAATAAGACTAAACAATATAAAATCATATGTACAGAGAGACATTTGCTTTTTTGCGCTTCTCTGCAGGTTAGTAATCTGATAAAGGTTGTGCTTATATAGTGATGCAATTAAGTTCTTGATCCCAAGTTTAATCAGAGCAGATCTGCTAACACATCAAATTTATGTCCATGTTTGATATGTTAACATACACTAAGCCTGTCTACACATAGTCAGTTATGGAGTCTAAGCTGGGAGCTGGAATCTAATAGCTGAGATGTATCAAGGAACAGCTTCTTAAATTACTTTTAGTTCTGAAAGACTTTGTGAGCAATTCTAGTTAGTTCAAACAAAGAAAAAAAAGTACAATACAACTCATTACCAAAAAGGTTCCTTTTTTAAAATGAACTGGGGTTTCAACCCATCAGTTTCAGTGTCTTAATTGGAAGTGGTAGCTAACCAAATAAAAACTTTCCTAAAAAAAAAATAAGTAAAAAGCTTCCTAAAGCTGGAAGTCTTTGAACTATAGACCTGTTACACTTTTTTATCCCTGCAGCAGGAAGGATGTATTCAATTTCAGATTCTGAGCGCTATCAGTTTACCTACAGTGTAATGTTTATCTTTCAGAGAAGCTCCAAATTGTACCATGTTACATTTTATTAAGTTGACGGTTCAGCAGGTAAACCTCAAAGAGAAGGTTTAAGGCCTTACTGACATAACTACATAAACATGTCTTTAGAGCTATTTCCTTTTTCTGAGAATCTGGGCTTCTCATGTGAAGGCACGTGATTAAATAAACAGACTTTTTCTGGGTCAGAAGACAAGAAGAGGATAATGTAGAAGTGCCCACATTTTGTACAATAGCTATTGAACTGATTCAAAGTTCCTACTAGCAGAAGCTAGAGGATTCAAAGAGGCTAAGGGACACCTTCCTTCTCTTCAATTGAAGTTGAATCATGGTGAAGACAGGAGGCAAGAGAAAGGGATTGAGAGAAGGGAAAGCAACTGGAAAGTAGCCATAGCTCAGAAATTACTGTACTGTTGCAAGAAGGAAAAGTTGCAAATTCTTCTCCTGTTCTTTCTTATTCCCTTCTATTCAGTACCTATCTAATATTAAAATACATTTCAGGGAGCAGTACTTTTTGTATCTAATCTGTTATAATATAATGTAATATTTTATAAGAAATTGAAATAAAATTTTGTGTGTGATAATTTAGTCTGGTTAGAATGCAGCTGTGGTCTATGGAATTGTTGATAGTGGCTGATCTTGCTGGTTGAGAATTTGAGAATTAATCAGTAAATAATTCACTTAATAGTCCTGTTCTCTTTTAGGTCTCTCAAAGTAAATTTAGTAACATCAACTGTTAGGCCTTGAATCACTGGTTTCAACTAGCTTACTTCAAACATTTAAACATGTAGGTAGGTGTCTAAGTGGCCTTGGTGACTAGATAATTACAAAGCAATATAAAAAAAGGGGCAACTTCTCAGTGTTACCTGGGATTTTTCTCCCAGTTTGCTCGTGAAAGGGTACAGAAGCAACGAAACTTTACTGGTTCATTTCAGTGAACATGAAATTTGTCTTCCAAATGTCAATATTAATGGGAATATGTGAATGGGTGGCTCTAATAGTTTTCCTTTGTTTCCCTTTAGGAAAAATCTCAGCAATGTCTTAGTAATACAGCATAATACCTTACTTTCCCCCAGTTATAATCATCTCAGCCCAGACAATTAGGGTAGCTAGCACAGATGAATGTAGCACACAGAATGTTGCTTATACAAACCCGATTTTAGTTGTTGTGTGGATAATTAGGAGTTGTGGCATGTATAATTTATTTAATTATCTACAGAATTTAAGCTTTTTTTATTGTTACTTGCCAGTTCTGAAATTGAACGCAGAGAATATTGTACTGGGCATGTAACAATGAGAACTCATGCAGAACTGTATTGAGAAGAAGAAATATTTTAATTTTGTGCAATAGTGTAACTATAGATGTGGCATAAATTCTATACTGAAGTCCATTTTAGAAGAGTTTATGAAATACTTCCACTTAATTAGGTGAATTCAATTTAATTTCAAGAATACATAGTGGAAGCATGGTCTGATGGTTAAGAATTACAATAGTATGAGGTGTTATCAGATCCTGTTTTGCTATGCCTTCATACTAGGACCTTTGGCAAGTACTGAGACTCATGAGAGGAGTTATGCAAAGTTTAGGTACCTAATTTACATTAAACACATAGCAAACAAAGTAGTAGTCTTGGAAATAGTAACTGGGTCTTTCTTCTTTCTATGCAGATGTCATGAAATATAAATAGAATACAAACTCAAATCAAACCAAATCAAACAACAAAACCCACCAACCCAACAATTAAAAAAACCCAACCAAACCAAAACAGCCAACAGCTTGGGCTTGTTCCCTACCTTTGTTCCTCTTTCAGTAACTTCATCTTTTTGCTACATCTCCCTGTATCTACCTGACTGAAAGAAGCAAAATGTCTCTGTCTGGTAAAGCACAATGGTAAATTCATTTTCATATGTGCAAGAAGATTTGATTTTGAACAGTAAGAAAAGATGAAAATATTAAAATCATGGCTCCACCTTATCAGGAAGGCTCTTACCTTATGTTCCTTCTTGAATTGTATGCTGTACAACAGTGTAATCCTCAAGAGTAAAAACTCAAGAAGGTATCAAAGGCCTTGAAAACACAGGTCCAAGACAATCTGTAAGACCACAAAAGCATAAACACAGATTACATATGGTCATATAAGAATGAAAGCTAGGGAGAACTCACTTTAGAGTACAACAATGAGAAAAAAAATACATACATCTAACATCTGTAATGAATCTCTCATACAATGAAATGTGAAGAAGATAATATATATTTATGTCAAAGTCTGTCACAGCTTCTACTAAAATGGAAAATGGAAGAAGAGAGAGGAATTGCTGAAGTATTGCTTCTCTTAGGTAAGTACACTTTGCCTGATCTGTACCACTGCTTACCTGCAGCAGGTCCTTGCTCCTCCGTAGCAGAAAGTACTGCTCTTTCAATTGCAGCTACACTTTGTCTAAACATCAGAGATAATCAAGGGGCAGTGATAAAACATGTGCTTTTACCTTATTTTATTTAATAGTAGCTTGCGTCTACATTCTCTGTCCAGATTTTTTGACTCAGCTCCTAAATTAAGTATCTGACTATAATTTTTTCCGTCCTGTAATTAGATTTGAAGAAAGCATTCTGAATAATGCCAATGTTTAAGTTCCATCTCAGGTGGTTTGACTCCTAACTTTGACTACCAGGCAGTTTCCTTACCTTAAAAGATTAGTTTATTTTCCACTTTCTTCTGGTAATAGGCATCAAAGCCCTTCTTTGAGAGTTAGACCACTCTTAAAAAAAGGAAGGGTGGATGGAAATGCCCTTCCCCCCACATTTTTTCTAGAAATCAGTGCTTAGGACATTTACTTGAAAAGATTGAATTCTTTGCTTCAGTGAGTCTTACTTGATGCATAGCAGAGCAAATTGCACAAGCAGGAATGAGAAATGCCATCCTCAGAAATCCTTGTAACCTGTTTCTTATTGTACTCACCAGGGACATGGTCTTACATCTCATCTTGTAGAGGAGAGACTTAGGCCTAGATTACCATTTTGGGAAAGTGTCCCAAATTTCTATAGGAAAAAACAGTGTTTGGGAATGACCTGTTGCTAGTGTTTTCATAACTCTGAGCATGTCTGTCAGTTCACATCTGGCACATGAGTTTGTAAATGATGCTAAAATGTAGCCATGAAGTTGAGCATTCAGGTTTGTCAGGACATAGTTGATGATGAAGATGACTAGAAACAGGCACTTATGGGATTACATCAGTAAATAACAGCATAAAAGGGGACTAGTCCTTCAATCTAAGAACAAATAGCTTATTAACTTGCATCCAGTCTACTAGGAGCTACGCCTCTCAGTAACAAAGAAATCTCCTTGGAACAGAAGAAACCAGATACAAGGTAAAAATCAAAGAATTAAGAACTGTGGGTGATCAGATTCCTGTGTAGAAGTTTATTTCCTCAGTATTTTTTTTTCCCCTAATGTAACATTAGACACAGGTGCTGACCTTAGGGAATTATGACTGTGGAGAAAATGTATTTAATTTAGCTATCTATCTGCATTCCTTTCTTGATTTTTTTTCTTATAAGATGTCAAATACTTGGATACTAGTGGGATAGTTATTGAGAGAAGCTGTGGCAAAATAGAAAATGCAATGTGCTAATTGGCCATTCTTCATTGTATTGGTGGCAGATTTGTATTCCAAAATACTTGTTGACTCTGAAGTCAGTGGAAGAAGTTCTTTGAACATTTAGGATGGGATTTTGTGATTCTGTGATTCATCTCCACTAATATAAGATGTCTAATTCCAAGCCATTTTGGTAGCTAAAGTAGACTTTATATGCTCCTTTAAATTCTAAATACTCTGACCATCAGGTCCATGGTATCTCCACCTGAACAGCCAAAATAAGCATATCCCTTGGCCTTAATCTTTTCCTGTTAGACTTACTCATTTGTAAAATGAAGACAGTAACACCCCTCCATTCCACTGGGCAAAGCAGAAAAGTATTTCTGGTATCTCTCAACTTTTAAATGTCTTCATGTGTAACCTTAACATTCTTCCAACATGGTGTTGTAATAATAGGACTAAAATGTAGCTTTTGCTACAATAACAAGGACCTTGAAGTCAAACTTATGCTACTTGATCTCTGTCTCTTAGAGATTTGTTTGTAATTTCAAACTACCTACAGTTCATTTCATAAGCTCAAGGTAATAAACAGAGAAAAAAGAAATTAAAAACGGAAGGCACTTATCACAGTCTTGAATATTTACTCTGCGTTTGTATCTTCCCAGATAATATTTCCTGGATTTTCGAACCTGTTTTCAGCTGCTATAAACTTCAGCTCATTATAACATTTTTTTTTTCAGAGCTTAGAGGTAAAGCTTTATTTTTTCTTTTTGTTTCATACATTTGTTTTTGAATTTTGGCTAAAAGTTTTTTAATTACCTGAAGGAATAAACTTGCTCTGGTATAATAACTGTGCCATGCTGTTTTGATCTGTTCATGTATATGCTTTAGTCTCTTCTTTTTCTGGCAATGTATGTTGAAATGTACTACTGATGTGGTTAGGGGGATCCATCATTTGATGCTGTATCTTTTTTAGTTTTTGAGACCATGGGGGATTTTAAGAGGCTACATATTCAATGCAGCAGCAATAATGGCCCTGCTGAATATGATAATATTTTGTGATTGTTACATGTTAGACAGGTACTTGAACACACATGACCTATTCATACCAAAAAGCTCCCATATCCACTATAATGCTACAGCTTTTCACACTCCCCCTGCTGAGCTTCTAATGCAAACTATCACAGTGTGTGGTCTCTGCTACTGTAAACATGAATTCCTTTCTCATTTTGACTTTATATCTTTTATACTGATTATAATGATTCTCTGTCAGCTCAAAGCTGTCAATGTGCTCCTGAGAGGACTGCAAGTGGCAGCAAAGAAAAAGAAGAAAAAAGTCTCGGATACCTGAAAAAAAAAAAGTATGACTAGAATCGGTAAAAGTTGAAACATCTTTTGCTGCTTAGTTTCATGTAAATGAATGTATATTTATATATGCTACTCCTTTGCCTTTCTCTTTTTTTATTTTAATTTAATTAAGCTGAATAATTTAACACTGGGAAGAGTCTCTTCCCCTCCACTTCATATATTTTGGAGACATAAAGATGTATACATCACGCAGTCTATCTGCCTCATCAGTTTTCCGCCCTTGCCAACATTAGTTTGCATTCATTATATTCATCCCGCCCAGTGTAATGTCAGAAGTGAAGCAGGTCTGCTTCCTTCTATTAGAAAACTTATCCACAGTTAGTATTGCTTAATCGTACTTATCAAAGGCAAAGGGCTGATAAGAATGTCACATTCTTTTTGCACAGAAGAGGACATTTTGTTATTACAAGAAAGAAAATAATAATGTCACTGTGTAAAGTTACTGTATATCTCCTTCATCAGCCACAGCAGGAAGTAATACTCTATGTGGTAGTTTAAATCTTCTTCAGTGATTTGACAGCTTCCAACTGAGTAAGAGTCCATGTTTAGATGCATTTAAAGGACTTGGAGCACAGCCTTCAACTTCAAGAACTTGGAGCTGTGGCACAAGCACGTGATCTCACGAGTCTTTCACACAAACCCTGCAATAGTGGTGAGTTGTGTTATAATAATGTTTCATGAGCAAGAGGCAACCATGTTGTTTTTTATGAGACAGAAGCAGTCCTCTCATTATCTAAAATACAAGGAATTTCAGGGAGTCTGGTGGTGGACAACCTTTTTCTTAAAAATATTAATTTCTCTATCAAAATGAAGGAAAAAATCATAGAATCATAGAATCATACAATCAGGTTGGAAGGGACCTCTGAGATCATCAAGTACAACCCTTAATCCACTACCACCATGGTTTTACTAGACCACGGCACTAAACGCCACACTCGGTCTCATCTTAAATACCTCCAGGGACGGGCAATTCACCACTTCCCTGGGTAGCCCATTCAAATGCCTGATTACCCTCTCTAAAAAATTTCTTCCTAATATCTAACCTAAACCTTCCCTGGCAGAGCTTAAGACCATGCCTTCTTGTCTCACTAATAGCTGCATGGGAGAAGAGACCAACCCCCACCTGGCTACAACCTCCTTTCAGGTAGTTGTAGAGAGTGATGAGGTCTCCCCTGAGCCTCCTCTTCTCCAGGTTGAACAACTCCAGCTCCCTCAACCTCTCCTAATAGGACTTGTGGTCAAGTCCCTTCACCAGCCTTGTTGCTCTCCTCTGGACCTGCTCCAGCACCTCAATATCCTTCCTGAACTGAGGGGCCCAGAACTGCGCACAGTACTCCAGGTGTGGCCTCACCAGTGCTGACTACAGGGGAAGAATCACTTCCTTGGACCTGTTGGCCACACTGTTCCTGATCCAGGTCAGGATGCCATTGGCCTTCTTGGCCACCTGGGTACACTGCTGGCTCATGTTCAGCTTCCTGTGGATCCAAACTCCCAGGTCCCTTTCTGCCTGGCTGCTCTCCAGCCACTCTGTCCCCAGCCTGTAGCGCTGCATGAGGTTGTTGTGGCCAAAGTGCAGGACCCGGCACTTGGCCTTGTTGAACCTCATCCTGTTGGAATGAGCCCAACTTTCCGTCTTGTCCAGGTCCCTCTGCAGAGCCCTCCTGCCATCCAGTTTAGTGTCATCTGCAAATTTGCTGATGGTACACTCAATCCCCTCATCTAAATCATCAATAAAGATATTAAACAGAACTGGGCCCAACACTGATTCCTGGGGGACACCACTAGTGACTGGTTGCCGTAATGATTTAAGTAATGATCGTGTTTCTACTATAAACCTGTGCCATTTAGCTATGAAAAGTTCTTAATCTACTGTCTACTCCAGGAGCAAAACTTGACCATAACATATCCCACACTTCCAAACAAGAAGTATAGGAGGTAGAGAAGCAGTTATGTTGTTCTAGCAATAGTTAATGTCTACTTTCATTAATTACAGCAGGAATGGGAAGCAGACAGCTTATCCACTATTAACTGAAATAAGCAAGTGATCAATATGACTGTTAATTGCACAAAGAGCAACAAATACCCTAGATGTCTTCCCATAAGGTAACAACTGAAGAGAATTTTTGTACTGCTTCATTCTTTACACCAATCACACTCACAGGCAAAGCAATCACAGGACTGATACTCAATATACTAAATTTAATGCTGCTCAGTGACAATCAGGGCCTTCAAATATAATACTAATAGTAATGTCAAGCACTATTATATTTTCAGATTTATGTGAAATTACTGAAATACTATTTGCAATCATTTTTGTACAAGGTTCATCCAGTTGTTTATGTAGTATGTCGATATTGACTCTACATAGTAAAGTGCTTATAGCAAGGGCCCAGTGGCTAGTACATCCAACATCTCCAGTGTCAGAAGTAAGTGAATTCTGCCAAGTATTAGTGGCAGCATGCCAAGCCATCCAGTACACAGTTAATTTTTGCTATCCTATCTAGCTTTGTATTTTCGTTTTTTTTTTTTTTTTAATCATGTTTCTACTGAATATTTTTTCCCTAACACAGCATGCAAGAAAAACAGAGGCAGGTAAAAGTCTTTTTGAAGTCTCTTTCTCAACGAAGAAAAGATACATCTAGTAAAGATACCACTCTAGAGTCATTAGATGCTGTTACATGTGATTGGTGCTGTGTCATTTAGCAAAGTGCTGCTCAGTGGGTACAGCAGCTGGTATATATGATTTTCTATACCACCTGCAAAAATATCCCATACCATATAATCAACCACCTGGATAAAAAGGAAAGGTAACAAAACACTGTTTATTATGTAGTAGCATCCATATTTTCCCTAAACTTGTGAGTACATAAACAGACTGATAGTACAAACATGTGTACAGGATAAGGTTTGTTAAAGCTTTTCTGTTCAATAAAGCATCTACTACCTGCTGTTCACACAGTACTGAACAGATTTACCTTATTTCTAATGAAGGTGTTTGGGCAATTTTCTGGCACAAATGAAGTAAAATTATGTACTTAAAATGTTCATTAAAAAAAAAAAGGCATTCAACCAGCCACCACCATTTTCCTGTAACAGATTGAAAACTACAAAACATACAAATGGAACCTCAGTGATAAATTGGTATCATTAGTACTGTCGGGATTACCCATTTGCTTAGAGAGATCCTGTCCAGTGGCAACATTTCAAACAACCGCTTTAACAACTTCTGATTAACAAGTTGCCCTCTAACGTTCACAAGGGATGCCTTGGATTATCACTGCTCAGCCAGCTCCCTCCCCAAAGTTCCCACTGCTATTATATTTGCACTGGCCACTGTGATTCATTTCCACGAATCTACAGCAGTTTGGTTGTGCTGAAAATCTGGCACTTGGTCTTCAACATCAAATGCAACACATCTTTTCATGACCTGATACTGCACTCTATGTGGGCATCCACCGCTTTAGTCTATTATATCAGAATCTAACAGATGCAGGGAAAGATTCAGAAATTGGAGCGATCCCTTTTGCTCTGATTAATTTCATTTTTCTTTTGGCAAATGTGGTATTACCTAGTCTTTAAAGCAGTAAAAGAAATCTAAAACTTTATATGCAACAGCAACTGACAGAAGTAAATGTTGCAGTCTAATAAACAGACAAACTAATCAACTGTAGCAGAGAAGGAATATACTAAAAGACCACGGGTTATCATGTATTCTGTAACATTTTGGCATTGTGTTTAAATTATTAATCTGTAATTTATTATTGTAAGCAGAACCTGCATTAACCAGACCTATACAAAATCAGAATGGAAAAATAAAAGGTCTTACACGAGAAATTAAATATTTTCTCAAGTAATATCTTTCAGTTCAAGCATTCTGTGGACTTGTTTAGGTATCAGAGTGAGCCAGATGTAATTTTATTAAAGGCTTTGAAAGACACGTAATCTGACTACATGAGAATTTTCTGCATCTGAGCCAAGTGACTGATTCATTAGGAACCCAAATTTTAGTTACTGTCCAGATGAGGCTAAGGGGACCATACTGTAAGTACTTGGGTGATGTTAGTTATCTGCTGGAAACATTTGCAAATGTGTTGTGGCTTTTGTTTACTTTCTATGCTGAGGTTCTCAGCATTCATCACAATTGATGTTTTGTAGGCAATATCATTTACTGAGCCAATAAAATATCAAAGTATATTTGTAAGTAGACTAATTTTTCTTTCATTTTTACTACTCAGTTAGATTTAGTTTTCCTTTGCAAAAATTATTTGTATGTTATAATAAGGAAAGTAATTTAAATAGAACGAAATGACAAAGAAAAATTGTAGAAGGACATGGAGTCTTTCAGCTTCAGGTGAAAGTAATTTGCTGAAGTAATAACTAACTTGGATTTTTTACTATGTTTATTGTTTGAAGTTCTGTATTAAA
The DNA here is from genome assembly GCF_009829145.1 of Chiroxiphia lanceolata. Lineage (NCBI taxonomy): Eukaryota > Metazoa > Chordata > Aves > Passeriformes > Pipridae > Chiroxiphia > Chiroxiphia lanceolata. The sequence continues at coordinate 53,496,292 of NC_045638.1, forward strand.
TGATCTGAAAATCTCATTCCTGGCTCTGATGGATCAGTAAGGTCATCATGTGTGATATCAACTAATAGTTTGGTCTGCAAAAGTAAAGATTTGGTGAAAAAAAAAAAGAGGAAAAAATGTTCTACCAAGATCACTTTGGTCAGAAGAGAAAAAAATAAACTCAGAAAAAAACCCAAGAATACAAAACTCATAAACCGAAATGGGGATAAAGGTTTTGGCGGAGATAAACAGCATTTTAAGGACTATTCATTTAGCAGTATTCCATTAGAACAATATACTTGCATGGGTCGAAAAACTTCATAAACAGAAGACATGGAAAAACACTAAACACTACTGTGGAGAGGAAAAGTATAAAAATACCTGCTGCTATCCCACCCTTAGGAATAAAAGTCTATTAATTTAGAGTAGTGACACCAATCCTGTGTGCCTGATTTGAGAGAACTTAGAAGGTATACTTTCCTGAAAGCTCTTGTTAAGCAGTTAAGGGAGAATGAAACCCAGATAGTCACATATTCAGAAACTCAGAACAAGATCTGTCACAGAAGACCAAAAAAGAGAAAAAGAATAGAAACAAAACCAAAACCTAACCCCCCCCCCCCCCAGTTCTGACCAGTAAACCTGGTTAGTTATATAGCTTTATACATAGTCATTGTATAGTTTCAAAGAGAGGTTGATTCTTCAGGGTTGTCAGCTCAATATCCTACCCCAGTGAAAAAACATTTCTTCAGGAATTTAAAAAAAAAATAAAAATAAAACAAAATGAATAGTGCTAAAACACTAATTAAGTTTGTTTTTGAATTATGTTAATGAAACTACAAAGAAAATGCAAATCTAGAAGTCTCCAGAAATTCTAACGTTTGTGGTGTAGCACCATGACTGGTAGTCCCACAGCAATACTTCCACTGCCCCCTGGAGAATACCATATTAGTAGTTCACAAATGTGCATTAAATTAATCTGTTTGATCAGTAAGTGTTTTCTATTTTTTGGTGAGCAGGGATTTATTTAGAACTCTCTTCCGTGGGATTCAAAAATTCTGGAGTAATGCTGCCATTTGAGTCACAGAAGTGAAGTGAACAAAAATCTGTCAGTATTCGTAATACCAAAATCATTCTTCAAGCCTCATGACATCAGCCAGCAAGATTCTCTTCATTTTAAGTAAGATATAAGTACACTTATAAGTAGTGCTATTTCAGCCCACTAGAAATCTAAGAGGTCCCACTACAGCAGTATAACAGTCACAAGACTAGTGATGCAGCACTTCAGGAGCGCTTTGCCTGCCTAATCATATTATAAACATATTCATAGTAGTCCCATGGAAGTCCAAGACTGCTTTTGTAGTAGGGTACTTATGCAGTACAAATGAAGCTCACTTTGTCACTAAGGAGAGGCTTTTTAACATTTTCTTTGGCACATGGGACTCCTGTTACTACAAGTTTTCCATTATGTTTTTCCATACACAAACACCAACCATATACTTTGTCAGATTGACCTTTGTTTGATATTAATTGAACAACAAAACAAGCAGGAACAAAGGCAGGCATCTGTGACATGTAAGTCTTTGCATTGTACGAAGCACAGGCAGCAATCTCTGAGTAGAGGGGGCAAATTCTTTTCATGTAAAAATGAAGAAAAAATGGATAGTTTCTTATGTGTGTTGTAAAGGCCCCTATGGAACTCTCATTACATTAATTTTAATGGTTGTCTACATCTATGTTAAACCCTGCTTATCTTTATTCGCTTACTGTCTCAAGACCTCAGTTTGTCTAAGGAAATCAGTTTGTTTGGAATAGACAGAAAGAATCAATGGTCTCTATATATATCAGTCCTCTTCTCTTTGTGTCCCTTCATCCTTTTACCTTTATAAGTAATATAAAAGTGAAATTAAATGGTCTTAGGTGTGAGAGATCCAGGAAACCCTGCCCAGGATACTCAAAAGTTCATTAGGATATTAAGTGCTAACTTTTTGTTCATAAAGGTCTCAAAAAAAAAAAATCTTTAAAAACCTCCTATTTATTACTTATTTAGGTACTTGACATGATGAAAAGGGGGGTTCTTAGTTTTTCAAGTGAGCTCTCTAAAACTCTAATTCCTCTTAAATCTGCAGTGTGATTAAAGCTTACTTTACCTTTTGCAGAAGTAGTGGTTAGCCCTCACATACTTCTCATGAGTCCTTTGCTAACTATAGGTTGCACATTGTCCATTGCATTCACTTTTCAGGTCTTGGACTATACACCATCAAATATTTGGGTTCTCTGTTTTTTTTTTTAATATCTGTAATATATATTTCTAAGTACATATTATATATGGTATGTGTGTATTACAAAGAATAACAATATGTACATAAAATTTCATAACTGAGAATAAAAAAAATATTAAATCTAATATTAGAGTATGGCATTTTAAGAGTTATGAATTTCAAAGTTTGAGTACAAATACTTGCTTAAAACACAAGATTGTTTAAAGTTTTCAAGTAGGGGATATTCTGGTCATTATTTTCTATCTTTTTGCTTTGTTTCTTTTTTGCAAACCTTTAGAGTAAGTGTCTGAATTCTATAAAATCAGGTATTTTTTTCTTCACATCCAGTGCTAAGGGAGACAACAGAGACACATTTCACATTTGTGCCCTGATTCTTCTTTATAATTTCAAGTAATCAAACCCAGGCCATTGTTTTTCAACTCATATTCCAGCATGAAAATCACTGTAGTTTTCAAATTCAGTAACCCAAGTGGGAAAATGGACATTTCTTCACATGAGAGTAATTGCGGATTCTTCACAGTGACTCCTACAATTGAGATATAAATGTCAATGTTATTTTTTTTTAAATGAGCATGTAATGAGTCCTTTTATGGTGTCTGTCTACTACAGCATTCTGTTCTAGCACTATGATGACTTCTTCTTAGGTGTTAGAAATCCAAAGATGGAATAGGAAGGTAGGAGTTAGAATGATTTAGTTTTATGAATGCTTTTTCAATAGATTCTCTTACACGTATATATCACAGTAAAATGTTTTTGGAATGCTTAAAGGTTGTTGTCACATAATGATTCCTTTGAATACGCAGTAATGTGAAGTTATCTTAGTGTGCATCCTTTTAGTACCTGAAAGTATCCTTGTGGGAGTGTCACATTGTGACTGGGTAAAGGTTACAAGAATCATAGAAGCTACAAAAGGGAAAAACATATTGTACACTCCCTTCTTTCCTCACAGACTTTATGTAGACAGTCCAGCTAGATTTCTTCTCTCCCACACATTGATTGTATACTAATATATTTTCCATTAAAAAAAAAAAAAGGATCACTGAAGTACCTTATTTCTTCAATATTACCTTTAAATACTCCCAGATTAAATGTCAAAAATATAACCGATATAATGCATGAGAATTAATGTCAATGCAAGCAAGATCATGGTTCAGAAAGTGGATACTCATGGAAAGAGTGTAATAAAGAAGCTTTTATTCAGTGACTTTTCACTAATGTACCACCTGAGCTTTTGGAAGCCATCAGTTAGAGGCTCCCTGAACTGAAGATCGCAGCAATGCAGAACCACAAATGGCCTAATTCTTATGATTTTGTCCAATCTCTTCCTGAACTAGGTCTCCTTTTTTGCTTTTTGTTTATCCTATGGTACCCACTTAGCCACACACTTCTTAATCCACTTATTAAGTATGTTACAGAATCATAGAATAACTCCAGCTGGAAGACACCCATAAGGATCATCAAGTGCAACTCCCTGCTCCTATACTATGTCAGAAGCTGTAGCATAACCAATCAGAAAGTTAGTTTTATGCTTTATGAGTCATGATCTAAGACATGCCTGGAAAGCATGAGAAGTGCTTGAAGGTGCAAGTTCTATTCAGAATGGATTGAAGCACTATTTCAAATGCTGGGAGACAAACCCTGTACAGTTTTCAACAACCTGCCTTTAGTGTTTCCTGAAGTGCTCTCAGAACCTCATTGAGGTTTGCCCTATAACCTAGTAATAGATATGCAATGTAGAAGATAAGGAGTTCTGTGTGCTGTATCAAAAAGAGGGGTCTAAATTTGGCTACATAGATCAGACCACAGGTTGGAGGTATTGTGTGCCAGCAACTGTGTGTGTATATATAAATATAGCTATGTATATATATGTATGTATGCGTGATACGTGTGCGTATTCCTGATGGGAATATGTCACCAGCCTTGCTACTGGTTGTATCTGGAAGCAGGGAGCAGAAGCAGTGCTGACTCTCTTGTATTATTGAATCCAGCATGATTTTTGATATAAAGTAATGTAATGTGATTTTTGAAGCTTACTAGTGAAAGAAAGGAAAAGTAAAATGAAACAAAAACTTTGTTAATGCTAGATTTTGTCCTAAATCACCACTGTTTTTCTCTACTGGAGTCATTTAGTCCTCTGCAAAATAAAGAAAATTATAAACTCTGGAGCTAGCAGCATTGCTATCTTCTTTTCATAATCAAAAATGACTACTTCAGGTGCACTACAAATAGATTTTCAAGAACGTTCTCCAAATGTGTGAGCATAATGAGACTTTGTTACCTAAATAGGATGAATTTCCCTCCTCATTCTTCAAACTACACTTGGATTAGTCCTTTCACCGTGGTGCAGTTTTTGTAGCAATGTTAGAGCATAGCACTAGTTTAAAGAACCAATATTCTTCTGAAATGCTCTGATTCAGAGTTCTTTAGTTGACACATGGGACAATGCTCTGTGCCCATTGTGCTCTACGCACCAGATACAGTAACTGTGAAATCACTGAGCGTTAAGCTCTTTCCTTCACTGTCTGGGGGGATGCCTATGATAAATTTTAAACTCACAAAACATTTCTCTAATATAGTAAGGGACCTGCTCCAGTGTCTTGACTAACCATTATCTTTCTCATTAAAATAATTATTGAGTCCAGTGTTGAATGTGAACTATTGTGTGTTATGACTGTGCATTTGTCTACAAAGTCATTGCGCTCTTGGAAGCTATTGTAGCTCATTTCTATAGGAAACCTTTTTATTATCTTGACTGTGAAGGGGAGTGGGGAAGAAGGGAATTCTGCCTTTCCCATATTCTGCATTTATTAAACATCATCTAAAAGAAAGCATTTTAAACACATAAAAGCTTTTACATGCACTCTGCATCCAAGGGAACACATTTATTTTTTCTGCTACTTTAGCACTATGTATGTGGTGAGGCTATTTTAAAAAAAATAGGTCAGTACCATTTTCAGCCTTAATGAAGACAGAACCATTTCACAGTGTGCTGGGAAAAATATTGTTCTTGTATTTTCTTGCATTTCTTGACTACAAGAAGGTGTTGATGTATTTAGAAATATCCAAATTGCATTATTTCCTGTAAATGTTAGAATTGACTGGACATGCTTCAGATTACTTTAATATCTTTCAGCTACTACAAAGTCAGTACCATAAAACCCTTTTTATTAGCTGAATTTTCTGATGCATTGTGCTACATTGGTTAAATTAATGGTAAATCATGGCAATCACTTGTGGTCCTAATCTGTCTTCTGAAACAATTTTTTTTTAATTTTCGGATGTAAATCAAAATTTTCATTCTAAACATCTCTGCATATACTCCAGTTACAGCTAAAGTCAATAATTTGTGCATAGTAAGAAAGTTTCAACTTTTCCTTCCTTCAAATACTTGAAACTCCAACTTGGGCTATTTTGTTTATCAGCTGCTCAAATATGTCCATAATTATTTCAGTCACGCACAAATGCTGTTTAACATTGTTTGACATCTATGTGTTTCATTCATTTTCTACCTTTTCCCAGGACTGTAGCTCTCTTAGATAAAGCTTACCTTCTTGTGCATTTAACACAATGCAAAACCATTCTATGTGGTGACATTTTCAGGGAGAGACAAGCTGAAAAAGAACTTTCCAGATTCTTTTAGAATCATAAAGTAGATTGGGCTGGAAGAGACCTCTAGAGCTCATCTAGTCCAACTTCCCTGCAATGAGCTGGGACACCTTCCACTAGAACAAATTGCTCAGAGCCCTGCCCCATCTGACCTGGAATGTTTCCAGGGATAGGTGTCAGTTTAAAGAAACTGGAATGTTTGCTAAAGACGATGTTATGAGACAAACGAAACTCCTCTCTCTCAGCAATTGTAAATTCAAAATTAGGGGTGCTTTAATCAAGGAAGTGTGGAAAAAACAGAAGAAATAACAACCCTTTATTAAAAGATATATGTATGTTGGCAAGAACAGTAACAGAACACAAAAAAATAACTAGACAATAGTCCTGTACCCAAAAGTCCCCTTCAAACAAAAGAAAAAAAAGGTCTGAATACTTCTCTGTCCTTTAGTGCAGTTCTAATCACGGTTGGCAGGGGGCGCTGTTGGATCGCTGGAGGTGCAGAGCCTGCAGTACGCTGTGGTGATCGGCAGGGGGAGCTTTTGGGCTCTGGCGGTCACCGTGTGGGAGGGGGGTCTGGGGGATGGTCTCACATCATGGGAGAAGCCAAAAAGAAAACGGAGACTCTTCCCCCAGTGGAAGAAGCGCAGAAGGAAAAGCAGTCCATCCCCCACGGGACTCACTGTTGTTCTCAGATGATGGTGTTTCAAGGTTCCTCCCTTCTCTCCCAGCAAGCACACAATTCTCCGATGAAAAAAAACAGTAGGTCCCAGCTGGAGTAGCGAGGCAGCGTGTGAGCCTCACCAGGACGAAAAGCCAGAAAGACCGGCTTTCCAGGCCTTTTCTCCAAAAATGCCCAGACAGAGACCTTGTCTCCGTCCCAGAGAGAGAACTCCTCTGTCCGATCCACCCCCTCCCAAAACTCCCCTCTCCCCCCAGCCTCTGACAGGCCATCCGTTAGGAATGTGGTCTGGCCAGCTAGATTCTTTTGTAAGGCTACTTGACCCCCTTCCCCCCACTCACTCCGTTTTCTTACAGTGGAGCAGGGAAGAAAAATTTCCCTGTTGGATTTTTAACCTATAACAATAGGGCATCTACCAGCTCTCTTGGAAATATATTTTAGTACTTCACTACCTCCATTGTACAAAAATTCTTCTTGTATCTAGTCTGAATGTACTCTCTTTTAGTTTAAAACCATTGCTTCTTGTCCTATCACAACAGCCCTACTAAAAGGTTTGTCCCCATCTTTCTTATAAGCCCTCTGTAAGTACTGAAATACTACAGTCGGGTCTCCCTAGAGCCTTCTATTCTTCAGGCTAAACAACCCCAATTCTCTCGGTCTTTTCTCATAGGAGGGATGTTCCCCGACCTGCTGGCCATGTTTCTTTTGATGCAGCCCAGGGTACAGTTGGCTTTATGGGTTGCAAGCACCCATTGTTGGGTCATGTCCAGCCTTTCACCCACCAGAATCCCTAAACGCTGCTCTCAATCCCTTCATTCCTTAGTCTGTATTGATACTGGGGCTTGTCCTGACCAAGGTGCAGGACCTTACACTTGGTGTTGTGATCTTACACTTGGCCTTTTTGAATCTCTTAATGTTCCCACAGGCCCACTTCTCAAGCTTGTCTTTGTTCCTCTGAATGACGTCCCATCCCTTGGGTATGTTAACTGCACCACACAACCTTCTGCAAACTTGCTGAGGATACACCCACTGTCTATGCCATCGTTAAAGACATTAAACAGTACTGGTCCCAGTATGGACACACGTGGTGGACACTATTCAGAACTGATCTCCATCTGGACATTGAGCCATAGATCACCTTCGTTTTCGCATAAAGGTACATCATTCCTCTGAAGTTTTATTTCTGAACAGAGGATGTTGAGAGAAAAATCAGTGCCAATATCCAGGTTGGGATTGAGTCTAACAGTAGTGATACTACTGTCACAGACAAACAGAGCTGGTTAATGATATTTGCATGAGTGCCAAAAGGCCACAGGACACCCACTGCCTAATTAACAGAAATAGAGGTTGTAATGACCTGATCTTGGTTTCACTGCCCACCTCAAAGGTATTTTCATTTTTCAGGCTGTGTACTTAGACACTTATAATTAAAAGGATCAAAGACAAATCAAGATTAAAAAAAGAAAAAATTTATAAATCTAAAAATAGTGTAACAATGCATGGGTTATTTATTACTAAATATCAGTGACTTTTAAGACAAAAATTATCAAACTAACCTGCACACATGCACTTATAATGACAATTAGAATATGGATTTATTTATGATTATTTTCTCACTTATATACTGGTATGTCTTGCCAATTTTACACTGGCCACAGGATGCCCAACCACCAGAAGAAAAAAGCTGAATTTTTTTTTTACTATTTCACATGAAATGTAAATAAATAATTTGTGTTATACACAATATGTATGTGTACATGTATATGCATGTTGCTCTGTAAAATACGCTACCAATTATTTTGTTAATCAATTCACTAATGTTTGATTGAAAAAGGCTTCAGAGGTTGGTTGGCCCAACCTCCTGCACTGAGGTGGGCTTAAAAATACCTTTAATGATTTTCATGTATATTATTAAAAAAAAAATCAATATAAATGCATTTCAAATTAAATCAGAAATTATGACAGCAAGTATTTTATTGCCTATCTGAACAACAAACCGTCAGAGTAATTTAAACCAAGAAAAAGAAGTACTGCCCCTAATCTGTTAAGATGATGGAATACTGGTTAAATGTTTAGAATCAATGTGTAGGATTATTTTGCTAAGTTTTAAGAGCAGTTCCTTTCCACAACTAAAGAAAATATTTTCTTCTTTGTAAGTTTCATGAGAAACTAATTGGAAGTTAAACTAATTAGAAGTTAAAGAGGTAAGAGGTTTTTTTCTCTTCTATTCTGTGAGGGAAAAAAATAAGCAAACAAGCTGTGTAGGTTGAGAGGTATTACATGGTGGTTAAAGAAAATCAATCAGGCTCTGAAACACAGATTTTTTTTGTTTTTCCTAATAAATCCAAAGCAAAATTAATAAAACATTTTTTACTTTTATTTCTTGAGCACATTTAAGAGTTTTACATAAGTAATGAAAATGATAAAAAATGTCATTTTAAATGCTTAATTTATTTTTACTTTCATTCAAATTTAGTAGCTGGAATTCATAAGTGAATGAAACTTTGCCAATATTTCCCAGCATATTAAAAAGAATATTAGAAAACAATATATATTTATGTAGTAATGCAACTGCTGAAGTAAATGTGAATTGGCAAGATATATATTCTTGAGTATCAAGTAGAAATATACTAGCCTAAACCTTCAGTAGGACAATCATTAAGACTTATGAGGGTAGGATTTTTCTTACCTAACTTAGGCATTTAAAGTTGAGGGTTCTCATAAAGTAAATAGATAGCAACAGGCCCTTCTGGAAGATATTAAGCCTGTTCTACATCAGAAATTATCTTTCTCTATGCCAACTATGTTAACAGGTTGAATTTACACAAGTAATATTTTTAAATGTGTAAAGCAACTGAGAAGATTCCTACCTACATTTAGTTATTGATATTGAGGGTTTTGAGGCTTGCAGATTTTGAGAGCATTAAAAGTCACAGGTAAGTCTAGTTCCCTGCTGAAAACTGACAGCACCAGCAAAGTTGCTTTGTATTTGCCCTTCCACTTCTTGAAAAGTAATTTTCAGAGCTCTTCCATCCTCTTGTGGTGGGATAATAAAATGGAATCATGACTTTGCTTCCTCTCCCTCTTAACATTTATAGTCTAGCTGACCCTCAAATGCTGCTTGTGGACAGGGTTTTTTGGGTTTTGGTGTCTTTTTTTAAAATGTTATTAACTGCAGTAATAAGGAAAAATTTTATGGCGTATCAAGTGAAAGGATCTTTTCTTACTAATCCTCAATGTAAATGATTAATCAAAGCCACAGAAAAGGAAGATTTTCCTCTGTTGTAAAATTGTCATTTATGACACCTGGGCCAAAATTTGACTGTCATTTAATCCAAGCTGGCATTAAAACATATTGTGTAGAGAGGAAAAGCAGACACTAGCAAGAGTTAATTCTAGAAACCTATAGCTCCTATAATATGTCATGCTAACACATATAGCAAATTTGCACACTTGACTGGACACTTTCTGGTGGCTGACAGAATCTAACACCCTTTTTTCTTTGTCTGATTCATTGCTATTAGACTGGTTAGTTCATATGTCTTTGTGCACACCCATAAATCCTCAATATTTTTTTTCCTCTTTCTAGGAAAATTCTTATTTATTTGCTATAACTTTCAGTATATGTCTTATCATTTGTAAAAAACCATTTGTGAAAAGATTGTTTAATGAAATAAAGACAACTAGTTTTCACTGCTGTTTAGTCATAGTTAAAAGGGTAGAAATTTAAAAAGAGGGAAAACTGAAGGTCTTTTTCAGGGGATAGATTTCTATGGTCCTTGTTTGTATTACTACTTGAATGTGGTTGAGTAATGTCATTGAAACTACTTAAAATATTTAACTGTGGTACAAGACCAAGACTCTAGCCAAACTGTTTTATAGATATTTGTTCAATTCAGTGAGTGACTCTCTGTTTGAGTAAAGACTAAGGAAGATTTCCAAAATTTGGTGCCAGAACTCTGAATAAAGGCTAGAAAGATTCTCTCAAATGAAAATGAAATGTATATTATCACAGTGGCATGGTGACTAGAAGTATAATAAGCAAAATTTTACAAAAAGAATATAGACTTTTAGACAAAAAAAATATACTTCTTTTTAATTTTTTTACACTAGCATGTAAAATTTAGTAGAAAATAAAATACTCAGGACTAATTGTGCGGTTCATTAAATAATCCAATGGATAAACTAGAGTGTTTCTAGTTATTTGTATGAAATCATTGTACAAAGAAAAGTTTATTTGTAATTTTACATATACTTTTGCTATCATTTAGGTAGCAGTAAAAGTAATAATCATGTTTACTCCTGTGAATTGCAAATATTGTGTCTCATAATCAAGGACTTGTTCCTAAACTCTTGATGGAAATTGACTTTGTAAGTTAATGCAACCTCTTCCTTAGAATTCTTATAAAGGCTTGTAATTCAGCTTAGAATTATTCTTCTTTTCTTTTTTTTTCCCCCATCATTTTTTAGACAATAAAAAAATAGTCCTTGGTATTGAAAGGGAAATGTTAACATCATTTGCCATTAGTCAGAAGTGTAACTTCATTAAAGCAGAAGGCCACATAATCCCTACAGGAGCTCTCTGCAGGAAATACTTTATTCTTACTTAGCATATCTGTGAATTCTATCAGCATTAGTGTCTTTCACAATGTTTGTTTCTCTTGAATATTTATGAAGGACTGTCCAATGACCCTGCTTAGCATCTCCAGGTTTGTTCTGCCTTAACAATCTCCCAAGTAGAGTGCAATCAGGAGACTCATTCTCTGAGCAATCAATATGGCAGAGGCCAAGGAAATGTCTGCAGAAAAGAGATTTCTATCAATGAAATGGACAAAAGGAAACAAAATATAGGATTGGACTATAATTCACAAAAAAAACAACAACAAAAAACCCACACCAAAACCCAAACACCTAAGTGACGACAGCATCTCCTTTGTTAATATTTGTGTAATCAGATTATAATGTTCACCACAAAAAAAGAGGTAGTACTTTTTATAATAAATCTGGAGAGCTTTGAGACCAGAGAAACAGTGTTCCTTCATGACTTATTGATACATTTTAATTAATAATTTAAAAGTCTGTATTAATTCAACCGGGACCAGAAGGTTTGATTTTTTTAGCTTTTTTTTGGTATATGTAATTTTAACTATATTATTGGAACTATTCATTAAACTTAAGCACTCAGTCACTGTTAAAGTTAGGGGTTTTGTTATCCTCATGAAAATTATGTCCTGAATTCCCAAATATATGTAAATGTCACAGACAGTGGTTTAGAATGTTGATGCAACACTAAACTACATTTAACACTGTTGATATAACACTGTGATCTCATCGACTTTATAACCTCTCACCCTCATTAGAGATTTATTCCCCTGTAATTAATAGCATCTTTTTTCACCTTGCCACGTTTTTTGCTTCGAATTCCTCTGGAAGACTTGACACTCACCTGTTTCATTGCACATTTTTATTGTTGTTGTTTGCTTTTAACTCTCACCATAAGGAGCCATTCCCATCATTATATATAAACCCTCTCTCGACCACAGAAACTAACAGATAAATCGAAGATAATTAACAGATATTTGAAGATAACTGCTTTATGTCATGATGTATCTATCACTTCGCTAATTGATCATATTATTAGCATCAGATTTTCCAATAAAAGTACATTTTATATAATTCCCCTTTATTTTTTATGTTTTTTTCCATTTTCACAGAATGACAGAATCACCAAATTGGTCAGGTTGGAAAAGACCATGGTGGGTCATCTGGTCCACTCTCCCAGCTTAAGCAGGGTGATCCTAGAACACATTTCACAGGATTGCCTCCAGACAGTCCTTGAATATGTCCAGTGTGGAAGAATCCACAACCTCTCTGGGCAATCTGTTCCAGTGTGTGGCCACCCACCCAACAAAGAAATTCTTCCTCATGTGCAGGTAGAATGTCCTTTTTCTAGTCTCTTCCTTGTTCCTGTTCCTTGTTCTGTTGGTTGACACTACCGAGAAGAGCCTGGCTCCATCCTCTTGGTACACTCCCTTCTGTTGCTTATATGCACTGATGAGGTCCCCTCTCAGTTGTCTCTTCTCAAGTCTAAACAGTCCCTGGTCCCTCAGCCTTTCTTTATAAGAGTGATTCTCCAGACTTTTGATCAACTCAACAGCTCTCCACTGGACCTGCTCCAGGAGCTCGATGTCTTTCTTGTACTCAGAGCTCAGAATTGGATACAGCACTCCAAATGTGGCCTCACCAGGGCTGAGTAGAAGGACATGATCATGTCCCTCGACCTGCTGGCAATGCTCTTCCTAATGCATCTCAGGATTCCGTTGGCCTTCTTGGCCCCAAGGGCACACTGCTTGTTCACAGGCAGTTTGTTGTAAACAGGACACCCAGCTCCTTCTCCACAGAGCTGCTTTCCAGGAGGTCAGCCCCCAGCCTGTACTGGTGCCTGGGGCTGTTCCTCCCCAGGTGCAGGACCCTTCATTTCCTCTTATTGAATTTCAGACAGTTCTTCTCTGCCCATCTCTTCAACCTATTGAGGTCCCTCTGAAGGGCTGCACAACATTCTATGCTATCAGCCACTCCTCCCAGCTTTCCGTTGTCAGCGAACTTGCTGAGGAGGCATCTGTCGCTCCATCCAAGTCATTGATGAATAATTTAAGCAACACTGGGCACAGTGTTGAACCTTGGGGCACACTGCTAGTGATAGATGTCCAACTAGACTCTGTACCACTGCTCACAACACTGGGATCTGCCACTCAGCCGTTCTCAATCCATCCTACTCTCCATTCAACTGACCCATACTTCCTGAGTTTGTCTATGAGGATTTCATAGACAGCATCATAGAAACAGCATCATAGAAACAGCATCAAAAGCCTTGCTAAAATCAAAGTAGACAATATTCACTACTCTCCCTTCATTTCACAAGGTAGTTGTTTCATCAAGGAAGGTGGCAATCAGGTTGATCAAACATGATTTACCTTTAGTGAACCCATGCTGACTACATCTGATCTCCCTCTTTTCTTCCATGTGGGTAGAGATGGCCTCCAGAACAAGGTACTCCATCACCTTTCCAGGGACTGAGGTGAGGCTGACTGGCCAGTAGTTCCCTGGGTCCTCTTTCTTGACTTTTCTGAAGACTGGAGTGACATTTTCTTTCTTCCACTGCTCAGGCACCTCTCCTGATCTCCATGATCTCTCAAAGATGATCGTGAGAGGTCTAGCTGTGATGTTCACCAGCTCTCTGGACACTCATGGACACATCTGTCAGGGCCCATTTTGCAGATTAACTCTTAAGAAAACAGAACAAAATTCTCCCAGAAAATATTTTGTCCTGTAAAGAATAGCTAGCAGTACCTTGGACCACACTCTAAAACTTTTGGAAACTAAAAACAACAGTTGAATATTTTTTCATGTTATCCATAAGAGCAGGAAAGATAAGCCAAACTTAGGATATCACAGAGTACAGATATATCTAACAAGAAAAATAAGGAGATGGATAACTTTACCGGAAAACTAATGTACTCCTTTCAATTTCCTGGAAGAGAGTAAAAATCAAGTAAAAATGCACTACTTCTTTATACTATACTCTTTATAATTCCAAGCCCCATTCTGACCTCAATTTAGTTCAAATTTTTTTGCTTTCTAATTTTTATTTTTTTTGTGAATGGAATTATTTTTTAAGGTGAAAAGCAGTCCCATTAATGTACAAAATTAGAAGGCTGAAACAATAGGGGTTTTGACCTAAAGCAGGGAATACTATTAGATTTCAAACCAAACATACATGAATGTGCGCAGGTTAAAAAAGCATGGGAGAATTAACAAATGCATGAGGGTGAGAAGTTTGCCAGAGAATTCTGTATAATATAGAAAGCTCCAAGTGAGAGCTAAGGGAGCTAAGAGTTGATAAAAGTGCTTTTCTTATATTTGACTTTTGCTTTATTCAGAGACAAAAAAGTTTGTTATTCTTTGAAAATAAACACAGTTTTGACAGAAATAACCTTGGCTTTATCTTGTTATTCTCCTAACATTTGGACTAAGGTGCTTGTTTTCTGAAAACCTAGCCTGCAGGTAACATTCTATAATGGTATATTCTATATTTTATGATGACATATTCTATAATGACATATTTTAATATAATAAAATCTAGCTTTTAGACTGATATAAATTAACAAAATAAACCAATTTTGATTTATTTAGAATGTAAAAGATTGTATATTATTTTGTGGAAAAAAAAAAAAAGAATAAATTTTGGCTCTTTACGACTACACTCCGCAAGACCTTTTCTTTCTGCGACACCCAAGGGACTTAGCATGGAGTTTCAAAATTGCCTTAAGCTGTTGGTCTGTCCTACTGCCCCTCAAAACTTTCTTTCTACCTCAGGCAGGTCATAGGAGTCTGTTGGTTTCCATTTGACAGCTCTAGCTATTCATTATCTGAGTCAGCTTGGGTCAATTTCTAGAACACCTACAAGGGGAAGAAGGATGTGTGAGAAGGTGGCTGGGGTGAAGGAAGACAGAAAGTTTTTCATCACCATACTGCAATTATGAAGACTTACACTACCTTGGAAACACTATATAATATGGTTTTGAGACTGAGAATTTTATCGGAAGGAATACAAAGATTGATCCTTACGTCTGTAAGTAGGCATCTAAATAAAGGGACTGATAGTTTCCAAATCCATAACAGAATATCTAGTCAATATAATTAAACCCTACAGGAGATTTCCTATAGGATCCTCATAAAACATTTACAGGGAAGTTTGATATGCAGAGGATGACCAACATTACTTCCTATGGTAGCCTTTTTTCCTTTTTTGACCAGCTTTCCTGCTGTTTAGTTGGTAAAAGCTGACAAGATCACAGCCCATATGGTTGCTCTTCATATGAATCCTGAAGACTTTAAGTAATGCCAACAAGCCATTTGAACAGAAGTCCACAACGCTCTTTACACCTTGGCGAAGTAGCATACTGCTTGAAGTTTATGAGGAAGGATAATATCACATGGTTAAGTGAATCACAAACATTGGTAACACATAACATTTATGTAAGTTTGGGCTTAATACTTGCTCTACTTTTAGTGGTTGTAAATATTGATGGGAAATTATCATTTGGAATGACTGATATTTTTTTGCTTGTTTACAAGGAAGTACCCACCCATGAAAAAATATCATCCTTGTAGCATCTTGTTACAATTCTGACTACTATCCTTGTAGAACTTACAGTAGTAGTAACATGATGAAGAGAAGGATGGCAGAAACTGGTAGATTGACTAATGCTTTTTTATTTTTAGATTACAAGTAAAACATTTTGGGAGAAAGTGTCTACATCTGAAATCTTGCCTTCTCTAGAGCCTAAGCAATTACAAATATGATTTTTTGTCCTCAGTACTCTTGTCATACTAGGGGCTAATTTATTTTTTTAAAAACAGATGAGCTTTCTGGTTTTATCCAGCAGTTCAGTAGTTAAAATTTTCCTCCAGATTATGCGAATCTTGGATTCAGTTCCTTTTCTGCCCTTTCTGGCATCTGTTGTGAATATGCCATTTTCTTCAGGGGATTTTTTAATATATTGTGAAAAGTAAGAATACACAGATTATATTAGTTATATTCAGTCTAAAATAATTTCATATTATTTCAAATAAATGTGAAGAAGTGGATGGGTTATTTAGGAAGGGAGACATGAACACTGCTGGATGGTATCTGTAAAAGCACAGAGGAAGGGTTCAAACATAGGCAGTATCTACTAAATAGGTTATAAAATTTGCATTTATTCTCTATCTAGTGATTGTACTAATAAAATTATTAAAATTTCTAATGGACAAGCTGTGAGAATCACATTTAATTTTTTTTTTGAGACCTTAGCCTGTTAACCAAGGCACATTATCACGAAGTTCTGCTGGAAACTTATCTGTTGGAAACTGAGGTAGAGATGAATGCTTCAGCTATTATGACAACATGGACACTGAACCTTGATCCATTATAAGAGCTCTGAAATTATTTATTAGACTGAGTTGTCTCGGTGCTACATGGTTGGAGTATACAGCAGACAAAGAGCTACCAACCATAAGAAGGTTATGGGGCAAACTTTAATATTAAAATATTTGATTATCAAAAGTTTGCATAAAATTTTTATTTTAGGTCCTGAAATAGTTTTATGTCTCTTCTCTAAAATGTATTGAAGAATTAGCATAAAGTTCTCTACAGTTAAATTAGTACGGGGGAAAAAACATATCTTAATGATTGCTGTTAGAAATAAAGAGGCTGTATTTTAGAATGACTTGATTTCAATTTATAAAAAAGACTCCTAAGGGAACAGCATTGTTTATTTACTTTGGAAGTGACCAATATGATACATAAATGAATACTCTTCACCACAAATATCACAAGTCATATTTTGTACAGCATTAGGAAAAATTGTTTAAATATTAAAAGTGAAATAAAAATATCAGAAATAGACAGTATGGAAGAATGTTATATAGATTAAATCTAAGATAGTGTTCCAAATTGCACCTTACACCTGAGCTGGGACTTGCCACTTCAGACATTTTAGGTAGAAATACACTCCTATTTCATGATTTCTCATCAGTTGTGTGCTAAGGTATGAAATGCTCCACTTAATACCTCAGCTTACACAAATAAAGATGTTTGATTTTGATGAATCCTGAGGTTGCTTTTTGATGAATACTATTGAGACAGCTCATTAAAAACGATAGGTTTTTTTCTCACTTTGGTCACATTACCATCCACAACAAAGTCAGACTGCTCTGCAAAAAAAAAAAAAGTTATATAATGACTTGGATTTCACCTCTGCTTATTAAAGCAACATCAGAGCCATGTGCTGGTTTTTTAAGAGAAGGATTGATGTAGTCGTGACAGTCAGTGCTGTTTTACAGACATTGTCAGAACTTTCACTGTAGGCTTTTCTGTTAGCAGGGAGAGTTTCAGACAATCAGTAGTTTCTAAGACTACATCTGTATGCAAAATCCAAAGCAGTTGCTGGTATCAACCGTGAACAATCAGGTGTGGGATCAGGAGAAGCAATATAGCCATGGAGATGGTGCTATGCCTAAACTCACAAATCCTGCAGCTCAGTACAATTAATGAGGCTATGTGGAGCTCTGCACCAGTGTGGATATACTAGTCTTAGTAAGAAATTTTCTTAAAGCTTGCATGAATAATTTTGCTGCGTTACATTGTTTTGTGTACCCTGAATTCACAGTTATTTAAAACAGAGGTTTGGATAAACAAGGTTTGTAATTTTTTATCCTCTTTCTTAGTACAAATATCATCTGAAATTTCTAAATGTTTGTTAAAGCCTTTACTGTCTGGCTGTATTAATTCTCTATGTTTCAGAGTTCTTCTTTACTAGGGTTTAATAGAGAAAGCCTAGGAGGTAGACCAATATAATTCCTCCCATTTAGTGTGTAACTGAGACAGAGACTTTGAGTGGCTTGTTTAAAAGTTGTAATAAAAGTGGACACAACACCTCCATCTCTATCTTAGTTGCTGTGTCACAGACTTTCCTAAAGAAAAGGAAAAAAAGTGATCAATGTATCAGTAAAACTATTCCTAAAATGAACAACTACTAATTTCTCTCTTTTGTGGGCATTTGAGATGTTTTTTTCCTCCTTTATAAAAACTTCAATAAAGAATTAAAAACTTCAAAACCATTCAGATACTAAGTGTTCCCCCATTGTTGTTGTTAATTCTGATAACTATAACACTGAAATAACCTTGGAGTTTATTTACTTCAATGAAAAACAGATGTTATTCCACTAGGAAGGTAAGTGAAAGAGCCATCTTTACATATAACTAGCCACACTAATCAAGGAAAGAAAGAATCAGTCTCACAATGTCATGTCACAACAGCTGTAAAATTATTGACTGATAGTTGATCATATTTTTCAAGTCTAAATATCTGTGTGAAAATTTGTATACATTGCTTTATCCAGATTGGATACTCTGTTTTCTTTGAAAAGTTGAATATAGTCATCACTGCTGAGTTATTTTGGTTTTCAATATGTGACGTGACAAGAACCACAGAAGGTTGAAACATGAAGTGGTACTGTTGGGTCAATTTTGATTTGACACTGAATAAATAATTTCTTCACTGGGATTGTTTTTCATAGACATTGCTGTAAGTGTGATCCTTATGTTGGTCTGATCTTGCATCACTACAATGTCTAAGGAATTTGATCACCAAACACTTAACAATTGAAACCTATCCTTGTTTTTTAAGAATATAACTTAATATAGATAGGTATCAATGTGCCCAACACAGTCCATGGAGAATTATAAATGCACTTGGGAAATAGGACTAGAAGGTGAGAATAGAACTTAACCTAGTCTGCGGCTCAGCTCCAAACATTTAGCAAACATGTATGTTTTTGAGAAAACCAAATGCTAACAAATTAAAAAAAAATTGAACCTGTATTTAAAATTTCTACTTTCAGGTAGAAACAGAAATGGTTGTTGGTAGCAGTTATCTGCTTGCAAGATTATTATGTTTGGAAAAAGGTAATTTAATGAAGATTTCACTAGAAAAACTACTGTATGATCTATAAATAAGTTTGACCTATGATTTTGCAAAGTATTCAGATAACTGGTGTTTATTTTACCTCTTTTAGTACAGTGACATATGTTCAGTTATGTTTATGCTTCTATTAAGTACTTATATGACAATAAAATTGTCTTGCTCTTGTTTCTTTTCCATCCTTGGAAAGGACTGTGTTTACCATCTTGGTACGATTTGTTTGTTTCTTCTTTAACTTGTTCATTTGTTTGTATTGGTACAACTGAAGATGGGTTGATTATTACTTACAAAGTAAAATAAAAAGGCTTTGAGATGAAAATAGCAAAGTAAGTAGTGGGTAAATGAATTCGCAGGTGAGGTTTATTGCTGAATTCTCCTTTATGGAAAGATTCAGTACTCTCACAAGATTTCCTTTACAATATGCTATTTTATTTTTCCAGTGGGAAGCAACCTAACACAGTATTATGGGCCACAGGAAGGTAAGATATCTGAAGCGGGTCAGTCACAGAGGACTTTGAATTGCTTTCTATAGTTAGTTAAGAGCAAGTGAAGGGTGACCTACATAGCTAAGAGAATTCTGGTGTTTATTTGAAGTAATTGGAGCTTTTCAGGATATATGTCTCAGTTGCTAGAGGGAAGCTAAAATAATTAAGTCTAAATCTTGTGTCTAGATGTGTGTCCAAAAGCACAGACTACAGTAATCTCTGAAGAATGTAAGGGATAGATACATCGTGTTTGTCTGTTTTTATTACAATGGTTGATACACCTCCTCACAGAAATAAGGAAACCAAAAAGACCACAAGATTGTAAGCCAACTTAATAATGGATTATTTCGGAGAAGATAAGTGTCTTTCAAATGCTATTCCTACTTGCATCTATAGCTACCTGGCTACCATGTTGAATGTTGCTTAAGTTCTGTGAACTTATTTGAACACACCAATATCTGAGGTTTTTGTTAACTTTGCAGATTGATAGTCCTTTTTATGACCTTTATGATCCTTTATCTTTTAAAGGGATACAAGTAAGAATGAGAAAATGGATGTAATAACGACAAAAACGGGAATCTCAAATATAAAGGAATATTATTTTTATTTATTTTTAAAAAATATTTTTATCAAGATTAAAAAATAACATTTTTTGTGTTAGTTATTAACATTACATCAATGTTCTTTTATTAAGTTTCTCCTATAGTAGAAAGTTGTATTCAATAAAATCTACATAAGATTTATTATTATTTTTATTCTTATAATTCTATTCAAAAGAGAAAAAGAAAATTGGACAGGTTCCTGTTTGTTAATTCATGCCTTGAATGACAGCTATTGTATGTAATATGTCTGTCTTTTGAGGATTACAGAGCTGTTTGGCACAGTCGTAATAAGTGACCCTGACATTATCTCCACACTATTGATGCTTCACATGGAACCGTAGGTTTTGTGAGAAAACTGAGCAGTGTATAAGTGTGCACGAGAGTTTCCTAACCTTTTTATCCTGAAAAAATCTTCACAAATTATTTGCAGTCAGTCTTTCCTGCTGGTGAAATCTGGGGATTAGGTGTCTTGGACCCATATTTTGCCAAGATATTTACAATCATCAAATCCTGTTCATGAAAACTTTGTGGTCTTGGGTTTTGTTTTATTATGTTTTCTTTTGTTCTGGTTGGTTTTGGTTTTTTTTACTGGGTTTTTTTTCCTCTGTCATTAAAATCTGGCTTTTGGATTGGCTTTAGCAAAGGAGCACTGACTTGCCTCACTTATGTGGACTTGAAGACTGAATAAAAAGATTAATATAAGGAGCAATAGCTTTGAACAGCCATAGATATTCCTAATTTATTAATGTAAGGTAAGTGGCTGAATGTCACTTTCTTGGAATACATCTAAATTTAAAACAAAAAAACAAACAAACCAACAAACATAAAGAAATCACAAAACCTCTTAAAATTTAAAAGAGATATGCTTATGTTACAGTTTAAAAATCATACAAGATGTGAAGTTCTATTAATTTTCTGTTACTACCTTGAATTTATGCTATTCAGTAATCTATCCTACACATAATTGCTAACATTTATGTGGATGTAATATTGATTCACATTATCTACCCAATACATAGAAAGTTAATTTTGGGAGGAGAAGAAGGAAGAAAATGGAAGTTGGTATCCATTTCTACTGATGGATTCAGCCAACTGTGCCATTTGAATTGTATTTTGGATCTAAGGGGGTGATTCCATGGTACTCATGAAATTTCTATGGCTCAGCCACTTTCAAAAGTCTCTTTAGTGCTGAAAGGAGTCCTTAAGCTTTACAATCCTGTTAAAGCTTTCATTTTCCACTCAGATTAACCTTTATACTTTGAATCATAGGGGTATTCATCCTCACTTGAAAGCAAACGGAGGAAGCTATGGGAAGTTAGAGACAGGAGTTCATTATTTTGAGGTTTGGCTTTTTTTTTTTTTAATATGGGGGGAAAAGTAAACCTCTCTCTTTGAGCCAGACAAATAAAAATGCCTCATTCTAAGGAAGAAGCATAAACTATCAAATGTAATGAAATGTTTTTGTTAAATAATAAGCAACAGAATCATAAAGAAATAAATATTTTTCATAGAGGTAAAATATATACAACTATAAAATCATAAATATACTAGAGAATTATAATATGAATTTGTAAATTGTATGCAAATAGCTTGAAACCAGATCTACAAAGACATAAATAAAGCAACAAGACTGAAAGGTTTATATGTTGGCTTGTTTATAGAGTAGCACAAACATTTTTCTTTTTTAATTGGCAATTAATTTTCAGCAGCCATCTAGGTACTTTCATGTCAAATTACTTTCCCTATACTAAACAAGATTAGGCATCCAAGCAGCAAAGCACTTATGTGAAAAGTGAGAAACTAACTGTCAAGTAGATATTTTCCACATATAACCAATTAAAATGTTTCTTTTGTGATGAATGGATGTTGTAATTCCACATCTTGTATTTCCACTTTGGTCTGCACACCTGCCTAACTTCATGGTTCTTATGTCTGAGGATAGATAAAGGCAATACTGAGTTCTCTTGCTGTTCCTCTTGCTCTTTAACTTCAGGACAAATGTGGTATACAAACATCTGTTATTGAGGTCTGAGTCATAAATAATATATCCAACCAGTAATGCTGCCCATACATATTTTAGTTCAGATGAATAGCCACAATACAATGGATGAATGTAAGCTTTTTAGCAGGTCATTGCTTTGATGACTTTTTTCTTTTGCCTCACTTCAATATTTTTTCAAGATTTCTCTACATTTAGAAGTAGAGCTACTGACACATAAGGTATAAAGTAATGTATTATTGATACTCTTCAAATGAATGACATAAAAAGGAAAATATTGATTTTAAAAAGATGTCTCATTTTTCTTATTTCACAGAAGACTGATGCAGGTTCATGTGGCTATCAATATTATTTGAATTAATGCATATTCCTTACTATTGATTGTTTTAACAATGATTGTCATAACTGATTTATGGGCACTTACGCATGTTAAATTTTTAAAAAGGCAAATATCAGATTTGTATATATAGATGGATTGACTTGAATAAACAAGATTGCTAAATGTTAATGACACAGTGTTTGATAGAATTTACATTATAATACATTATGTTCAATACTTTGTTTTTAAAGTGCTAGTGAAAAACCTCAAAGATTTCTTGGAGAAATTTTACTGTGGGACAAATTCTTTTACTCTCATTCATGGTATCTTATTCAACAAGTTATACCTTTGATTTAAATGGGATTTATTATAAATAAATAAAATAAAGAGAAAATGCTAAATGTACCTTAAAAATCAGGGATGGTACCTATTCAACTGGAACCTAATCAGAAAAAATGACTGGAAGGGGGGGAACCAGAAACTTTTCAGGTGAGGTGACTGTCTTTCATTGGGAAATAAACCCAGGCCAGAAAAAATGACCAAAACACAGTAGTGGAGATGAGTATAATGGAAGAGAAATTCTATATTTCAGGAGTGCCTTGAATTACAGAGAAAAATTCCGGACAGCACAGTACAGTGATTTAAACTACACAAGTGCTCTGATGCAGTGAAGAAACTGTTTGGGGTACAAACTAGAAGGTTTATGAATTTGTCTTATTGTCTATATATCTAAAGAAACAATATTGGTTGAAGGAGAACTGTAGCACCTCAGCACTTTGGCAAGTATGCTAGAGAGAAAAGTAGGGATTTATTTCACATTAGGTATCTATAGAGTTGTTGCTAGTTTTCTGAGACTAACCAAGTCACCCACTCATGATAAATGGGAAAAAATATCTGAAGGACAATGCATCTAATCTTTAAATGGGTTTGCAAAACAGGTGAAGTGAAATACACTTTTGAACTACTTTTTTCTTCCCACTGACTGGAAAGGGAAACCAAGATGAATACTTGAGAGTATTCATCATACTTTGGAGTATGTGCTAAGTATTTCAAATAAGGTGAAATGAATCCCAAGTATTTGGAGAGCACTTATAAACATCCTAGTAAGTAAAAATATCTGGATTCTGTTAGGACTCAGGAAATTAAGGATGACTAGAAGTTAGAAGCCAGCACAAGAATCTGCTGTATGTCCAGCAAGGCAGTTTCACTGGAATGGTTATCACATTTGCTTGACACAAGTTAACCAATCTGTCTGTCAGAAGACATCTTAAACTAAGCAGAGGAAGATTTAAGGAATGTTTTGTTCCATCTGCCATCCAAACCTTAACTGAGAAATTAGCTTTTAAGCTTATCTTTAATCATGTTGGCATCCTTCTGACTTAATTGTATCACCGTGTTTAAAGATAAGCATGCACTTACATTGCTGGTTTGTTTGGTTCATTGTTTTGTTTGGTTTGGTTTTAGTTGTTTTGGTTTTTCAAAGAGACATTGTAGTGGGTTAGTTTTTGGATTTTTTAGGCCTTTCTTAGCAACGGGGGTCAGAAATCTAAGGAAATATTCCATATCATCCTTTAGCGTAACACAATATATAAATAAGGCACAGATAAGAGAGCTTGCTCTCTTCTCTCTTCTCTCTTCTCTCTCTTCTCTCTTCTCTCTTCTCTCTTCTCTCTTCTCTCTTCTCTCTTCTCTCTTCTCTCTTCTCTCTTCTCTCTTCTCTCTTCTCTCTTCTCTCTCTTCTCTCTCTTCTCTCTTCTCCTCTTCTCTCTCTTCTCTCTCTCTCCTCTCTCCTCTCTCCTCTCTCCTCTCTCCTCTCTCTCCTCTCTCCTCTCTCCTCTCTCCTCTCTTCTCTCTTCTCTCCTCTCTCTTCCAGTGGCTGAAGGCGACAGGTCTCTCCGCAGACGGTCTTTGCTTGTATAGGCCAGGGCCTGTCTGCTTAGACCTGCTATTATCTCTGGACCCTCCGGGAGGCGTGGGGGAGTTGGTTGATGCTTCACGGGGTTCTGCTGTCTCGTTCAGGGAAGTATTAATTCGATTTTTTTATTTATTCGCTAGCTCTCTATTAAGGGAGTATATTTGGAAGATATTTGTTGTAGTTTTTTTTTATCCCTGTTCCCCCCCTCCCTTTTCCCTTTTTCCCCTTGGGATCTCCCGACTGTATGTACAATATATATTTAAATTGTGTATATAACTGTAAATATATGTAAATATATATATTTTTGATATAATCCTGTTTCGTTCAGGCTTCTTTCAGTTTTTCTGTGGTTTGTTTTTTTCCTCACTTGAAAGAACAGGAGGGGGACAGCTTGGACGTGGCAAGAAAGCCAGGCCAAACTGATACAAACATACATGACAATTTGATCAAGGAAAGAGCATGTAACTTTTAAACCATGCATTTTTGAAAAGATAATCCCTTACCTAAAAATCTTGAGGAACGACTATCCTAAATTCATATGTTATTTAACTATAAAAATATTTATTGCAGTTGCTAATACACAAATGTCCAGAGTGTCTCAACTCAAAAACATTTAGAGTTTTTGTTGTTAGCATCTCTTTTAAATGCAATTGCAATTACAATATTTCTAATATGTAATAACTTCATATTGAAAGCTCGATTACATTCCACTCTTACTACTATTCCAAAAAAGCAGGTGACATCTGATAATTCTTGAGGTGCTCTGAGTTCTGTCACTCTTTTATGATTGGATAGATTACAATGAGATACACAATCTTTTTTTTTTCACAACTTATTTACTATGTAATTGCATAGTAAATGCAGCACAATTACAAGAAAAGCACATTTGCTTATCTCAGTTAAAAAAGTAAGACATTCTGCAGCTATTACTGATAGAATCATATGACAATTACAATACAAATGCTAAAATATTTATAATTTAATTAAAAGTATGTGCCGTAGGTTTTATTTAGTAGAAAAACAGGCTCAGAGACTGTCACCTTAATTTTGAAACTTTCACAGAATTTCATGCTGTGAATAAGAAAATTTTATCTCCCTTTATATACACATACCATACCACTCCCATGCAAGGGATAAGTTAATCCTTGTAATATATTTAAAATCTACACCTGTAAAAATATAATAACCAACATGCTTAGAAAACAGTCTTGAAAGCTGGTGAAGTGATTCAGAAAAGCAGTTTGTTTCCCAGTAAACATTTTTCCCTTGTCTCTCATTACATTTTGGTGTCAACTTCTAGGCTAAGGAACCTGAAAGCATCTCTTGCATCCCACGGTCATATATTCACACTGGCTGCATCCTAAATTTATGTTAGGTGAGACATGGGTGTGTTTCACTGCTTACTGTTGCTGCTATCGTTTGTCTGTTAGGTGTTTTTAACCAGCTTCCACAAGGCATAAATGTTGATGAGATCTTTACTATATGGTATTCATAGCCTGCTCTAAAACCTGGACAGTCTCAACAGTGAGAGGAATTCTAGGGTAAAAGAGTGAGTCTAGATCTAGCCCAAGACCTCAATCCCATTATGACTTATCTTTCTGACTGTGCAACATGGACAGAGATACTTTTCCCTTTTTTAATACATGAAGACCAATCACAGAAAGACTGCTGTATCAATACTAGCAGTACCTATCCAGAGCTTAGAAGCATGCAAAGTTTATTTATTTGTACATTTTACTGGATCCTAAATGGCTACAGTAATAGAAAACAGACAAGTCGCAGGGTCGTTTTCAGTATACCCACTGAACCAATCTAATTCTTACATCTTAAATAGTCTTAACCACTTTCATGTAAAATGTCACACAAAAATTGCAAATCCATTACTGCCAGCATTTCTATCATGATAGAATATGCTGCAGATTTAGCTGGTTAATGTATACTATGTGGAGCACATTTTTGTCCTATTTGTCACAGGAACCGTGATTTGAAGAATTTCCACTACTGAGGAAGATAACAAAGTCTCATAGCAAAAGTAGTTTCTCTATGGATAATGACTTAGAAGGAAGAAGAGGTATGTTAGCCCTTCAAAAGCAAGTCTTCATGACCGATGGGGAAAATGCAATTTAATATTGATGTTGATAGTGGAAATGTAAAGTAAATATGTTTGTTGAACTTTAATCAAGAGTCCTCCATGTCTGCTGTAAAATTTCCTAAAAATGATTATGCTGAAATCATATCACTACAAGGTAAGAAAACACTGCCTCCCTCTTCCTGATATGACTGTATCAGCAAAGCCTTCATACTCTCATGTGCCAGAGCAGCTTGGAGAAGGAACAGAGTTATGAGATTTATTACTTACTAAGTGATGATACATGCTATGGTCTGGTGATGGTCTAAGGTACTGTGCTTGGCTTTACTGTGAAATAGGCTAAGATTATCTATTGTATCAGTTACTATATTTGAGACAAAAGGGAAATAACTAGTTTCTGTGGAATGAAAATTTCTTAGATTGTATGAATTTTTCTATGATGATAAACTAGCCCATAAGAAATCCTGGACATAATTGATGGAAACCTGGATAACAACAATATTTTGTCTTATAAAGTAGAAATAGAAATCATAAAGACAAAAAAATACATTTTCTGAGCACCAGTTCAACAACAGTTCTGAAGACAGTAATGTATATTATGCTTACAATATTCATCCATTCTGGGGGCCCTCTGGTGGTCTAGTGGTTAGGATGCGGCGCTTTCACCGCCGCGGCCCGGGTTCGGGTCCCAGTCAGAGGAGTCCCCCGGGTAGATGGAGCTCGTTAGCCCTGTAAGGCCATCCATCTAAGAGCAGGTCACTCTAAACAAACCTATGTCCTGAGGACCTCACTGCCACCGTCCAAGCTTGCTCGGCCCCGGCAGATGAACCTTAGGATTAAAGGGTGGGCTCAGCTCAGCGCACGCTGTGTCTCACCTAAAAAATCCACTGTGCAGGCTCGAAGGGCAAAGACCCTTCCCAAATCTTCGTTCGCGAAGACTGGCCATACATACATAATTCATCCATTCTGATTACCAAAAAGTGTGTCATTTTTAAATGATAGATGGATTCATACACATGTACAACTGTTCCTTTTTTAAATCAGACAAAAAAAAATCCATGCACACTATATGGAGTTCAAGATTTTTCTTGAATGATGACATTAATACTTTTCTATTGCTCTTGGCACTTTGCTTAGTACACCCTATCTATACTGTTTGCCGTTTTTCACAGCTACATTGTGCTGATGGGTCTTAATTATGTCTATGGTTCTAATACCATTCTAAAGACAGTTTTAATTGTATAAACCCTCAGAACAGTTATTTTTGTTTTGGGCTGGAGTCCATAATTATTTTCAAGCCTGCAAACACATTACACTTTGCTAGTCCAAGTGGATCTTTCTCAGCCATCCTGTACCAAATAATGCATGACCTCCTCGTTTCACAACATAAGGATTTAACATATGTTGTTTACAGTTATATGTTACCTTCACTATTACAACACTCAGGGGAGTGAGGATTTTCCCATTATATGTTTTAGAAACACTGAAATTTTCTTCAATTTCACCTTCCTGAGTATTCTCCGACAAACCTGACCTGAGATTATAGAAGCAGCGGACTCTGGATCAAGCTCAATTTTATATTGCATTGTTTTCACTTGCAAAGGAATTCAAATAATAACTTCTAAATTAAACAGCTGTGGAGATGCTAAAGTATTCTCCATGGACTCTGTGCTGTTGTCTGCAAGCTGATGATTCTGGAATTCTCAGGTATTGTCCCCATGAGGTGCTTTTTGCACTGACCTGTACAGCTTTTCTGTGTACATCCCAGTTTCTTTGCACAGTGTTTGTCCTTGAACCAACAATAATTGGCACTGTGAGACTATGTTTCATAATAAAAATATACAATCTGTAATGTTCCTCACACTGTACTTCCTGCTCTTCTCCTGGTGTATTTTTTCTAAACAGCTTTTCTTATGCTGTTGTGACCCCCTTGCCATCTCCAGTAGCAGTCCAAATTAAAATAGTAATACTGAATATATATTTTATGGTGAAAGTAATCACAATTAATAGCTGACTTGTGTTTTCTTTATTTTGCATGCTACATATGATATGTCCCTTTAGAATGAAGAATTGTCCCTCAACATTTTATTGAAATCACCTGTCTACTGCAAATGCATTTCTTTAATTCAGCAACTTATTCATGTCTGGGTTTTTTTGGTTTTGTTTTCTTTAACCAGTCTGTAAATGCTCTACAATCACTAGCAACTTCTGAAGTAAGGTATATTTCTAGAATTTCTACAATTTCAGCATTAAGACTGTGTTTTTGGGAAGGTGCAGAAGATGTGCAAAAACTTTTAGGTTAAACCCCTACTGCACTCAATAGAAGTGTTACCTTTTTCTCATCATTAATACAATTATTGACTATATCCTGTTGCATTCTCTAAGTATAGGTGCTCCAGTCCTCTACTGAGCCATCAAATGAGAATGTTTTCCCCAGGCAGACAGTTTAAGTTCCTTTTCCTTCTATATTTGATCTGCACTGCACCAGTGCTGCAGGATGTGGTTTTAGCTTTACTTTTAATCTCAAAATAATTTGTCTTTTACAGTATACGTGGAATAGGGTCTTGTGTTTGTCAGTAGTTATTGTGTCTTGCTTGCTTGCAGCGCAGAATCTCAAATAATGGTATATATTACCTGTGTAGGAGTGTACAGTGTGTGGCTATCTCAGGGTTATAATCCCTACAGCATATGTGGCAGGCAGATAACTCCATGGCTCTTGAAACAAAGCTGGTGCTTTGAAAAGATGATGTTCATTTCACAAAAGAAACGTGCTTTCCAAAGGAAGATACCAAAGTTGTGTACCAGATAGAAGACATTAATATCCAACACTCTCCTGCATCTAACTTACAGAAGAAAGTACACACTACATTTTACCTTTTTTATATTTATAACCCAAAAGGTGTTTTATTTGCAACTAGAAACCATTTTGAGGTTATAAGGATAAGCTATAAGGGTGAAACTCAACAGCAAAATAAGAAACTGTATTTTGCGTAGGATTATATTTTAAAGAAAGAGAGAAATTGCCTAGTGATATATTCTGTGCTTATTTATTAATACTGAGAGATTCTATACAAAGCATCATGCTTACTCATTT
The DNA here is from genome assembly GCF_009829145.1 of Chiroxiphia lanceolata. Lineage (NCBI taxonomy): Eukaryota > Metazoa > Chordata > Aves > Passeriformes > Pipridae > Chiroxiphia > Chiroxiphia lanceolata. The sequence continues at coordinate 53,525,865 of NC_045638.1, forward strand.
CTCAACCTTTGTTTCTTAGTGTAAAAGAATTTTTGGGTTTAGATTTACAGTCTTAATTTTCAGTAACAAAATCATTTTGTGGAATTGCTGCTAATACAAAGGATGTGTTAGCATGTGGAGTTTCTGAAAGAGGGGAGCCTGTGGATAATTGCATTTAAGCATGTAGTACTTAATAAATAGAAAAAAATCCATTCTTCACCTCTCACAAAGTCAGCTTTTTTAAGAGAAGTACTTAGCTGGAAAAGATAGAGGTCTAAATGGACATTATCATCAACTAACTAGGCCATCATGCTGTGTACTACCATCAAAAGTACTTGGGTCTCTATACTTAAACAAAGAAGGCTAAATAGGGAGAGATGTTTTTCCCGTAGTCTCTGTAGAATATATAGGGGTATAACTTACACTATCTCTACAGTATTTCATAAACAGGATTCATGTAAAATCATATAAAAGAGAAGATGTCAAAAATAAAAAAATCCTTCTTACTCACTTCTTTTTATTAGTTATATTTTTTCTGAGTAGTTCAAATCTTCATTTGCCAGCACTTTTTTCATCTCTTTTTATATATGCAAATGGATCACACATTACTTACCTGCACATTTTAGAAGTGAATTCTCAAAATGGTATTAGTGACCCACAGATTTTTTTATATTATGAAGTATATGGTTCATAAGCCATATATATTGTGAAAAGAGATTTTTTCCAGAACTGTCAAATTTTTTGTTCATGTTTGGGGTATACCACGTCATGAATCACAGAATTATGCCTTCTCCTCATTCATTGTTACCTGTCTGACCGTCTTGCTTATCAATGGTGAACACTTTCTTTGGCCTTTCCTTACTGGCTGACATACCCGTAGTAGCCCTTCTTGTTATTCTTGTGAACTCACTCCTTACCCATCTAGGCACTGAGAGATTAATTTCCCCCTCAAAAAGGAGGAAAACAAGAAATATGTTTTATAGGTTGCAGGGAGGAAGACCGATTTTTAATAATGAATTTATTGGAGAGAAGAATTAGTACGTAGAGATCTGAGGATAAGCTGGGTAAAACAGTGATTTTTTTTTTCTTTATGGGGAAGAGTGGCAAGTGTCTTTATCCTGTATGTGCCTAAGAACCAATCTCCTTCCCTAATCTCATTAGATATCGATCTGAATATGAAGGATTCATATATTAATTTATGTTTTTACCTAATGTGCTCAATAATCCCACTCCTCCCATTTTAAAGGACAGTTACAACACTAACAGTCTCAGTCTCTAACGCTATGGGATAATGGCAATGGAAAACTTGAAAATAAAGAAATGTTGCAAGTTATTTTGTTTTACTTGTAACTGCTTCAGCAGATTCTATGATTCTATAGAAATGTCCATTCTCTCTTCTGAGTAGTGATCAGCTTCACTTAATTTCATATTTTTGTAACTAACTAATGGAGTTGCCGTAATTTTTTTCTCTTAATACTATCAGTCTCTCTTTTTTTAATATAGTAGTGAAAAATCAGGTCAGCTTCTAAGAACAGTCTGCACCGTGATTTAATATAGAAAATATTTATACAGTATTTATCACTGGACAGAAAATACTGAGGTCTATAATACTAACACATAAATTAAAGGCTCATTAGCCTCAAGATCTCATTTTTTTAAAACCATGTATTCAGTGGCTCAAAAAGAATCCTCCTTTTTGCAGTTCCATATATAAAACTGTGACAATAAAATAGTGTGCTCTGACAATCTGTAAGAGAGAAATTCAACACTTCTATTCACAATAGGCCATTGACAGCTATGCAATGTGGACGTCTTACCTATTAGCAATGACTTTGTCTAAACTTCATTCCCATAAGAGTATTTATTTCTGAACTTTGCATTTATTTGATATAATCTTTGTTGCTGTCAATCTCATGATAATTATGATTCGCTATAAAACAAAGTCTTTAAATACCTGATATATGTAAAGTAATATCAGAAAGAAAGGAAAAATCATGATAAATGACATATGTAGTACATATTAGATATATAGGGAATGCTATATCTATGTGTATGTATACATGTACATATGTATAATTATGTACATATAAACCTTTTATTCTTCTTCATCAAGGTGTGTTCCATATTGTTTCAGTGAGAGCACACTATGTCCTAGTGCTGCTTCCTAAGAATGACAGCTTCCTCTTTTTCTTGTAGGCCTTTGCACTCTAAACACGTCACAGTAATCCCATTTTATACACTTTCCTTCCTCTAGAGTCTTCTCACTCCATTAAATCTTCCCCTTACAAAATATTGTCTCTGTAGTCTGATGTATGTAAAACAAGTACAGACTTGAACGAAGATATTCTTTCAATCTGTACTCTATAGTCACCTCAGGCTACTGAAACAAGGACCTAAGTTTGGTGATAGAGATTTGATTTCTTCTAAGACTCTTACAGAAAAGAATATGGGCATTCCCTACGATGTCTCTTTGATTCAGTTTACCTGTCTAAAAGTTAGCGTGAGTTGATCATCTATAATCTCTCTATAATCATGGAGAGAAATGAGATCCTCCAGGTCACAATTTTTCTTTTAAAACAGGAAGAAGAATGTCTCTCCATTGACTGCAGAAGGAGCCAGGAAAACCATCTTAAACTACGCTTAAATTTCAGGTGGCTTAGTTTAGGTGAGATTAATTCTCCTCATGAGTGAGGGACTTCTTAATGGCTGTTTATAAATAGGGAGAAATAATAACTTTCTATGCCAGGGATATTTTTAGGCCAAATTAATATTATTCAAATTATTTTCATTTTACTTTCTTGAAGGTATTGTCAAAATCCCATCTGCACCTACAATACCACCAATGCAATACTATGGTAAGCTGGACAAATACATATTATTGCATAAGTTGTTAATACATGAATAAAGTAAAAATTGCATATTATAAGGTTTATTATCTTTTAAGAGAAATCTGGATATCAGATAGTTATTAATGAGCTACAAAGCTTAATAGCAACATATATCTATGTCAATATTTTCGTGGGTGGATTTATTCCCTTCTATTCCTTTAAAATATCTAATAGACTTATATTAATCACAGCAACTTTTTATATTAAAAATCCATGTGGGACTGGCAGATACGACACTACCTGCAGAGTACCTGTATCCTTCCAAAATGGTAGCGAAAATCGAGGTAGGATGCTCTAGTGATCTCAAATGGTGCTTATGCTTGAGCAACTGAACCACATTATTATGAACTACTACAAGACTGAAGTTATGAAAGAGTTGATAGAATTGTAAAGCATAATAAATGTACTTTGTTTTTGCACAGTTGAACTTACTTTTTCACTCTCCTTCTTTGAATATTCAATTCATATTTCTCTGGCAATTAAAATTTAAACCTCAACAATATTTAGTTTATCTAATTAACAACAATGAGCCTCCATGGGCTAAAATGATCAGAGTACAGATTATCAAATACAACCCAAATATACAAACACTTTTCTCACGTAGTTAATAAAGGTTCATAGTTAAAGGAAAATCCACCTTTGAAATCACTAACAAATATTTTTTTAATGTCAGTTGTAGTGTATTTACAAATGTAGTGTATTTACAAATGTAGTGTATTCATATGATGGACACACCGCTGTGGAGTGTGCTTTCCAACAGACTGGACAGGACATCATGGTAAGGGCTGGCTGCTAATACTTAATAATAAGCTGTGCTTATGGTGACATAGGTCACCCAGAAATGCTCTTTCTGTGCCCCCATTGAATCTAGAGAGATAAATAGATGAAGAGTAGAAAAGGACACAACAAAAATATTTACAACACCAAAACAAAATAAAACCAAATGAAATGCAAATAATTTTAAAAAAAGCTTCATGGGACCTGGCTGGTACCACACTTTCCCATAATGAATAACTTTTTATTCTTTTCCTTAAAATGACATTTTTTTATCAGCCCACAAACATACTACTGCAGAACCCTGTTAGTTCTCCTCATCTTCAATTCAGGTGCTACAAACCTTCTTGCTCATCCCAGTTCATTCTGAATAAATTTCTTAATAGCTTTAATAAACCTTTTGATCTCTTCCACTTTTTGAGAATGTTTTCCCATAATACTCTGTATTAGTTCTTCCTGTGTGGTTGCTTCCTATGTGGTTGCTTCCTTTGCTCACTTGAGCAACGAAGTTCATCTCATGAAACTACTATAGCTTCCTGGACTTTTGAAGAGAAGGTGAATAACCTCTGGTATGGAAATAAATATGTCTCAATAAGAAAAAAAATTATTCCTATTCATGCTAAAACATGATTAGTATATGTGCACAGCTATCCAGAAATTATGGGGTCCTGTGCAGGGCTAGGAGTTGGACTCGATGATCCTTGTGGGCCCATTCCAACTCAACATATTCAGTGATTCTGTGATATTCCTGGCGCTCCCAGCCCCATTTAGCTATCAGGTTCTTTGCAAACATTTCCTATCATCCAGTCCAGCTTCCCTCTCAGTCTTCTCACTGTTGCAACTTCTCTATCCAGTCTCTTCATATGAAACAAGCTCATGGCATTAGTGCTTCTCCTAATAAAGATTCTTGCTTTTGATGTGATAATTGTATCACCTGAAGAGATGAATGAGAATGAGCTTTACCTGAGGAGACATGTAAATGGCACTGATTCTGGTCCTAATTGCTAATGAATCAATTTTCATTGCAAAATTCAGAACAGAATGTTTGCAGTACATTCTCTGAAGTTTTGTTATGTCGTATTTTACCTTATTTATACTCTTGCCCTGGTAAAATGATTTCATATGCTGGCATCACGACACAATATGCTCTGTAACCACATGCTCTGTTAGTCAGGAGTACACTCAATCTTCTTATAAGCTCTTATAGTATATGTTGAAACACTATTGAGCCGACATATTGCTTAATTGCTGTCTAAGTCCTAATAACCTCAAAGAGAATAAGAGCAGCTACTGGCAATTTAACAGCACTAACATCACAAGATGAATCTAGGTAATGGACATAACATGTGAGGGACCAGTGGGCTAATTTACTTAAAACAAAATGTGAATAAATGATCTGAATACAAAATATCTTCAGCAGGTCAGGTACTTCTATGCCATGCGACAAACTGTTGGATGGATGCCCAAACCAGCTCTGGAAAGCCAGTATTTCTAAGCTGTCAGTTCAGAAACCAAATGTATTATAGCCTGTAGCAAACTTTGCATTTTCTGAGGCAAAGGTGAGTCAGGAGTACTGCATTAAAAGTGCTGCTATAAAGCTCTGAAGAATGTGATGAAAATAAGTTCTAAGTGCAAAGAAATAGCAAATACTGAAGTACGATTTGTCTGATGTATTTAGATGTCTAACTGAGAAGAAATGGATTGTACCCTAGAGTGCCTATTTATTTCTTCAGAGTATAGGTGAACTCATAGGAAGATAAATCTGGTTTGATTCATTTGCATGCAGAAAGGACTCATGCCAGTTGAGACACTCTAGAGTATCTGACACAACAGTTCATAGATGCGACACACTATCTAGAAGAGCCAGTTCCATTCTGCTGTGGTAGTCATAGGCCAAATGGAAGATCTAGAGCATCTAAACTGGTATTACTAGCCTCTGTTGTAAAAGTAAATTGAACCCCAAGTGTACACGTGAGAAAATTAGATTGTAGACACCCATATGTAGGTCTCTGAATGTGAATATTTACCTGAGGGAGCTATTTCTAAATCCTCATTATATTTTACTTCCCTGTAAGGGAAGGGATTTTATTGTTCAAGCCGGGGCATTTTAGTGTCGTTTCTATCCTAGTCTAGTTTCTGCTGCTACTGTCGAATCCGTACTTGTATGAATTTTCATTGATAGAATTGGGAGAAATACTTAACTACCTATGAGTCTTTGCTCCACACTTCACTCTGCAGGCTATACTGATTGTACTGACTCCACGACTCTATCTCCATTAACTACAGTGAGAGCATGTTCCATATGTGGTCACCACCATTTAGACACCTGTACATAAACAAATTTATTTAAAATTTGAAAAGTCTTACCCTACAGTCTAAAGCTAAATCACATAAATCTAGTGTCTTTTACTGTCTTTCTTGACTCCTACATCTTTCAGTGATTTTGTGTCTGAAATTTAACTTCAACGTAGTTTGAATTTACCACAGAGACAAATCAGGCCTGAAACTATATGAAAACTAATATGCCTTCTCCTACCTGTAGCACAGAACAGCAGATGAAGATAAGGTTGGCTTCAAGTTAGCCTTATTACCTCCAGCTTGGGACTAATCTCTGTTTTCTGCTATATATTACCTGGCACAATGGGTGTCTTTGCATTGTGTTTTTGAGTATTCTGATGGGATAACTTTTCAGACTGGCACAATGCTAAAATTGAGTTATAAGTCTTCACAACTAAACAAAATGCTGAGAATTTAAGTGTAAAGGAACAGATTTGGAAAAAATGATTCAACTCAGGTTTGGCATATGTAGAATTAATAAAACTTGTCAGGTCTGTGTAGAAATTTGAATTGTCTCTTCACTAAGTTCTTGTTTTCTAGAAACTTTTTTCAGATGTTGAAAAGAAGCACAAAAGAGATGGACTGCAATGCAGAACTGTATATTATATCAGTCCCACAGTGTCCAGGAATACACATCCTTTCCCTCTCTTTATTAAAAGTGAAAAACCTCTACAAGCGATAGACAATCAATAGTGGGTATCAGAGATTTTTATTTATAAACTCTGATTTAATTCCATGTGAATAGAGTTCATTGTTATGCTCAGTGTATGCAGTGACAGTGAGCTGGGCTGGGCAGGTGTCTCATCCCTGTGCTAGCAATGTTACAAAGTGGTTTGTGAGTTAATTATGCCACTGTTCTCTGTATTGTGAATTATACTTATTTCTCTTCCAAGTGAGAGGAAATTGATGATAAATATTAAATTTTGGATTTTTCTCAGCAAAAACAAATGGAAAATGCATATACATATAAAGGATTTCCCTTTGAATGCAAATGCACAGGCTTTTCAGTTACTAGTAAATAATGAGGAAAACTTAAAAAAATGATAGAGAATATTAAAAAAAAAATCACAACAGTTCTCTTGAGAAAATTATTCCATCAGTGTTCCTGCCATCTAGGAATGAAGTGTAATCATTACTTGTTTATGTCAATCTTAATGTTGGTTATATGTTCATAATGTAGTATTTCAACCTCCTTGTGTTTTAATTGCCATGTGAGGATATTGTGCAGGATTTTAGCTTGAGATCTACTGTGTGTGGCCAACATTTCCTTAATTTACTAAGGCTTATAAAAGTAAGACATAGGTAGGTTGGCATGATTTCTCTGTGACTACTATATGGTGCCTACTTTTTATCACCTTGCTTTCCTCTAGGTGCTTACACACTGACTGCTTTAATAAATGTTCTAGCAATTTACTAGCTATTGGATTTAAACTTGCTGTTCTGTAATTTCCTAGATTGATTCCTCTGCTGTTTTAGTGGAGGCTATCCAATATTTTAGAGAATCCATTTCCCAGAAAGGAAAATGTAATACTCTGAATGCTTTTCAACGTCACCTTTTCTATCTCAAGCACACTCTCATGATCCTCTAGTGTCAGTTTTAGAATATCTGTTCATGGTGTGAAGCTCTGCTGTAGTTCTTGGTCCTTGGTCCAGTTTGAGTTACATTTTAATCCAGACAAATTCTATTTAAATGCCCTCAGTCAGTCTGAATTGCCTAAACACCTGAGAAGAAAATGAAGCCTCAGAAGCTCTAGACATCAAATTCTTCGGGTAACCAAATAGCGTGGTAAAAAACTCTGAAATCTGATGGCATTTGCCATTCTTTGTGATGAACTGCTTATTTAATTTGTTTCTACACTCTGTAGAATGGTGATTAATTTTTTTTATATAAAAGTTTTCTTTCTCATGGATGAGGTATATCTTTATAATTAATATTGGAGATTAAAAGTTGTGCTTCACTGAAACATGTCTATATTCCAACTGATTGCCTTTTTTTTACACCTCTACTCCAAGGAGCAGAGGTTTGTACCAACTGCTGAGTAATAGGGAGTGATAGAATGTTTAACACCAATAAAATACTTGTGTAAGGACATAACCTTATAAAACAATCAAGCAAAAAAAATATAGTCATTTTAGGTACCTACTTATTTCTGTATTCCATGACAGGTGTCAGCTACCGGTTAACATCAGAACCTACCAAAGTTTCCCATGTTTTCACACACTCAATGAACACTGAGATCCTTAACTATGAACTTCCTCGAAATACATCCCTGTTTGGTAAGTCCTGTAGAGCGATTCTTTTGTTGGAAGTGGGTTCAAGATTCCAACAGCTATTGTAAACAAAAGCACCCACTGCAAGAAAAGCTTCTTTCAGAAAAAAATTTCCTTTGCATAAAATCCTTCTTCATACTTACAAATTCAGAAATGTTCAATTAGGAACACGAAAGCAGAACCTTCCAAAAATAACAAAGCATTATTTTAATGTGCAGTATTACACTTCATCCAGTTGTACCTAATTTTTGCACCTCATTCACTACTAGATTCAAACACGTGCTTGTGGGTACAATAGGAAATATTACACAGATTTATTGTTTCTAGGACATATCACATTAGAATGACCTGTCTTATGTGATTATTGTGTTTTAGGGGCAATTTTGCTGCCATAAAAAATGCACAAAGCTAAAGATACATTTGGAATATATAGGGAGTGAAATCTGTGCAGGAATTATGTTTATTTATTACCTGATATTTTTATTACATTTCACTTTTGTGAATATGCCTTTGGCCTGTTCACATCTTTAGTGTTTAAATATATAATTTTAAGGTTTATCTTTTATGTAAGAAGTTGGAGGTGGGAAGAAAAATAAGAAAGTTTAGTACTCTCATATGTCACTGAAACTCTTCCTCATCAATAACAGCTAAAATACTATTTCCTTTCTCTGAGGAGCCTCTGAATGACAAATTTCTGTAGCTGCTTTGACTGCAAGTGTATGTCAGAACTGAATAATGCTGATTTTTAACAATGTCTAATTTGGAAATAAGAAAATCCCAGGGCCCATAGTATTAATTTACTAAGAACATACACACAGAGAATTTATTTTTTTCAGAAGTTTCCAGGTACACAGTTTGCATTCATCACAGTTATAATTACAAGGGAAATATAAGTATGTAATTAGTGACAGACACTATGCTTTTTTTTTTTTAAATGTTCATGTCTGCTTGGTTTTTATGAAGAATGTTTGAGAGAAATGAAAAAGAGAGAGACAAAAGTGACAAGTAATTTTGTTAACAAAATTTGGAAGAACATATTTTATTATTAAAAAAAAAAAGAGGAAATCTGGCTAAATAATAATCAGAAGAGTCTGATTTTTTTTCTCTAGTATTTTATCTATTTACCCAAACAGAGATGACAGAAGGAGACAGACCCTGGGATAACTAGGAGTTTTCTGAAAGCAGTCACAGGAGCAGGACAGGTTCTACCCCTTTCAGTGTCCCTTTTAGAAATGTATAGAACTATTTTGAGTAGCACTCCCTAGGCCTCAAGCAAAAAACTCAAACATGCTTTTCTTATCTGAGAGACAAGTGAAATTTAGATTGGGATCATGGGTCCAGACTATCTTAATTTGTGGTTATAATAATAGTAGGGAAAAAAAAAGGAAAAAAGAAAGAAGAGGAAACGGGGGAAAAAAAGAAGAAAAGAAAAAATAATAGAAAGAAAAAGAGACATCAGGGAACTGCAAATCTAAGCTGCATGCTAGTGCCAAAAGATACGGTAGCATCTCCTTCTACTTGCTAGGCTCGCCAAATTCACTGAAGTAATGTACATTATAATAGCATCTTCCAACAAACAGTAGTGCAGGCTTGTTGCTGTCTGCCAAAACAAGACAGCAAGTTCTTAGAACAGTAGGACTCACATTTAGATTCTTCCCCAAGGAGACAAAAACCCAGTGTCCCCCTCAAAAATTAACACACAGAAAATCAAAGGAAGTACACAAAGTTTTTGTGAGTTTTTTATTTGTTTTCTGGTTTTATCATGCAAGATGGTGGGTGATTTCGAAGTTCCTAGCTGTATGTGAGCTGAGATTGAAAAAAAATTTTCCTTCCTGATATGGTTTGAAGCTGGCTCCCTGTGAAGTCTCCAAACCTCGTCACAAGAACTCCCCCCGACCTCCTGAACCAAGGGAAAAGAAAAAAAAACCAAGAGAACCGAAACGAGAGAGAGACAGCTAAAGCAATATATAAAAATATATTTACACTTATATTACAGTTATATACAATTGAAATATATGTACAATCTGGGGCCCCCTGGTAGTCTAGTGGTTAGGATGCGGCGCTTTCACCGCCGCGGCCCGGGTTCGGTTCCCGGTCAGAGGAGTCCCCCGGGCAGATGGAGCTCGTCAGCCCTGTAAGGCCATCCATCTAAGAGAAGGTCACTCTAAACAAACCTACGTCCTGAGGACCTCACTGCCACCGTCCAAGCTTGCTCGGCCCCGGCAGATGAACCTTAGGATTAAAGGGTGGGCTCAGTTCAGCGCATACTGTGTCTCACCTAAAAAATCCACTGTGCAGGCTCGAAGGGTAAAGACCTTTCCCAAATCTTCGTTCGCGAAGACTGGCCATACACCTTATACACCTTATATGTACAATCTCAAAAGGAAAAGGGAAAGAGAAGGGGGAAGGGAAAAAAAGAACAAAACCAAAATAAAATATACACGATCAATAGCACAAGATCTAGCAACTAAAGGAATTAGCAAAAGAATATCTTACTACTCTCCTTGGGACAACAGAAAGTTGCGCTGGAATGACCGCCGGCAACCTCCATCTCCCAAGGTTGGCAAGGCCTTACGAGGCCTGACTCCCCAACACGACAGACTCAACAGCAGGGAAACCCACACCTCCAAAGCTGCTGGAAGGCAAGAGGGCCGAAGGCCTTTCCTTCTTTCTTCTTGTAACCTGGCTAACGTAAAAATCGTAGGGAATACCGGGTAAATCTGAGCACTTCCTTGGTTACAAACTGATCACCAAGGAAGGCCTAAACTACCACACTACCACTACTAAACTACCTAGTTTGTTTCCTAATTCAGAGTACAGATGCTAAAGGTATTCTTTTGTAATATCATGTCCCCTATATCAAGTACTGAACTAGACTGTTACCTTAAGAGACCAGGGAGAAAAAAAAACTCCAGGCCAATTTAGTGCATAAGATAAGACAAAGAGAGTAGGTCCTTTAAACTCAGGCCTGAAGCCCAGGGAATACACATGATGTTCCTGCCTCTAGACAGTGGTTCTATGATTTTATAATAAGATCCATCCAATTCCAGATTTGGCCACCCCTAGTTCTGTCCCCTGACACTCCTTTGGGAATTGGGTTTGGGGTCCTTGGGACCCTTTCTTCCTCATCTTCATCTTCTTCGCAACACGCAAAGTTCTTGGACTTCCTCCAAATTTCTGGGCTTGAAGGTTACTGCGTCTGTGTTATATCTTCTGGTCCAAGCCTTAAGGTGTTTCTCTACAATTCTACCTTAAAAAGAAGACTAAACACGATAATGGAATTTAGAGAGATTGATATGGAATGAGGTAACAGAGTTGGGTACATGTAACTACTATGTTAAGGGTAAGGGATATCATACAGCTACATTAAAATCTACATTCACTACACAACTACTTCTAAAATCTACAAAAGTTAAAAAACCAAAAAGTTCTGAGGTATCAGACCTTAGAGCCCACTGATACCTTTTTCCAGTTTTACTTTGGCATTTGTAAGAACCTGCAAAACTGCTGAACTATTTGAGAAGATTTCAATAAGTCAAAAGCACAGAGATAATATGCCTCATTGTAATTCCTAGTTCTTGTGCCTACATAAAATGTTCAATGAAAAATGTGATCCTTGTAATGCATGTAGTGCAGATCCTCTATATGATACGGGACATTTTGCGAAGAAAGCTCTTGACACTTTATCATATTCTTAGTGGATTTTTTGCCATGTAGATCAAAAAGTTGGCCTCTTAGTTAACTTACTATAATTATAACCAGTAACTAAAAAAGCAATTGACTGGTCATCACTGATACAAACAACTCTACATAAGCATAAGTGAACGCATGCTTATTTTAAGAAAACAGTTGGCATACAACACCCCTATTCCATGTGAAAAGCAATTCTAATGTATTGCATTTGACCCAAAACCAGGGGTCTAAAATGACATGAGGATTCATCAGGGTTCTCTCTTATTTACCAACTTTTTACAGATATGTCAGGTGCCACAAATGGTACCAGATACCTGAATATTATTCTTAAATTGGACCTAGGAAAGACCAAATGTATATATTTATTTCAACGTGAGTTAAACAGTTGTCCAAAATCTTTCGGTGTACTGGGTAGATCTGTGTTACCTATCACCTATGTTTGAACACCTTGTTCAGAGATGAAAATCTAAATTTATGTATTTAAATTCAGCTGTCTCCAATCTGAAAGTGAGACCCACTCTACTCCTAAAAGCAATTTTTACTTCATCTCTCTCTCTGAAGTGGCAAAAAAAAGAGCATTCTCTTTCTTTAAGTAATTTGACAAAAAGGTGAGATATAGTTGATGTGATTGCATTTCTATGTTCTTCATTACTAAAGTCGTACCATCTTTAACACAAAAACAGTCAAATGTCACCAGAAAGTGCTCTGCTCATGGCTCGAAGTTTCTTTAAGTCAGTGTTCTATCAACAGCTTGCTGATATCTTTCTCCAGGGTTACACTCTCAGTGTAGCTGTGACAGTCTTTTTTAGTTTTATCCTATATGTTTTTGGAACATCTGTGGCCTTTTCATGATTTTGCAGTTAGAGAACAGACAAAGAATGAGCATCCTAATTTTCAGTCTCTAAGCTGAAAATGAGGCATGCCTTAATTGTATTTTTTCTCCTATGATGTTTTTTATGCATTGTTAATTAAATGGTAATTCCATAAAAACTAGAAATAGTGCAGAGATTGAATCTCAGACTGGTGTTATTTAGGCTGGATCCAGAACTAGAGCTGATTGTTTTGAGTTCATGGAGAAGCATTTAATTTTTTAGGTATTGCAGGGGATAAATCATAAGCACTTAACTATGAGGGCCTCACATCATGATTTTCATGGGGCTAGAGTCTGGACAAAATCAGAGACTTAAACCTTTGTTGTCTAACTCTCATGATACTATATGTTGCTAAATCTAATGTAGAAATTATTTTTAATCTATTTTTCATTTTCTGCTTAGAATGTTATTACAACTTTTTAGATCTTTGATATGTATGGCAAGATAAATTAAGGAAGAATGAGTTGTATGAATAATTTTAAAACATTTTGAAACTAGAAGCTTCAGATTATAAGTAAAATGTCACATCCATTCAGTTTCTGGTTGAAGGCATTGTTCTCATTTAACTTGAAGAAAACTTGTTTGTTGATAACCAGGATTCAATTATCATTCCAATAAAAGGTAAAGAAAAAAAAAGAACATGGTCATCATTTGCACTGCCTAATATTAAACATATTTCTATTTCTTAATCATATGTCCTTTTCTGCTTTTGCTCTGAGATGAAATATGATTTCAACCCTCATGAGAATTTCAAAGTTGAAACAAACTAAAAAATGTATAACATTGCCTTCATGTTCAACCTGAACCTGACAATTTTTTGGGTCCTTGGCATGAACTTCTCACATGTATGCAAAATAAGTTAGAGAGATTACCAAGTCACAGAGGAATTAAGTGAAGTTATCTTGTGATTAGTTTGGATACATGGAAATATGCATCATCAGACTAAATAAAAAGGGAAACTGAAATAGATCAAGTGCCCATAGATTAAATACCCTACTGTAACTATTGACTGTATTTTTAAAATTTTTAATTTCTATTTTCTATTTGAAAGTATCTTAAAAATGCCACTTACAAAGCTAGAATTCCTGCCCATTACAGATGTAGTAATAACTTTCTAATTAGTGAATTCATTGCTACACTGCATAATCAGCTTGTTGAAGACATGCATTATAGTAAAAGGAAAAAAAACAACCACTCAATAGTAACATAGATGTCCAATTAAAGTCTTGATTAACTTTATAACAATAATACAATATCATTATACTTTCATAAATTAGAAGACAAATTGGATATATATCAAGTAATGCTCTTATATCTTTGCAAAAGGGCACGTGTTTAATTTAAAGTTAAAATAACTCCAATGACATTAATTTCTTAAGTAGGGGGGTGTCGTATAAACTCTACACAAAAATATAAACCAAATACTTCAACATTTCAGCAGTATTATGTAAAGGTTGCAAAAAAAGCTATAATATATAATATATATGCATATATATACACATATATATGTAATATAAATGACATACAGTAACATCGAAAGCAATTGATGTGAGCAATGACAATTGAGATTATCTGTAACAGATAGGCTGACCCATCCAGGTTGAGTCCCACTTTTCCTATTTGGTCAGCAGGCACCTTTTACCATCTGCTTTACTTACATTGTCTCAATCTTTTCTATTATTATATAACAGAGATATGACCAGATGGTAATTTGGATCCAAAATGCAGTTTGAGAATCACATAATTGTCAAGCTCAGATTAAAAACTCAGATTAAGCGTATGAGACTCTAAAAGAGGACAGTATTGATAGCTAACTCTGCAGTTTGTATGGACATTTATAAGTAAGAAAAACTGCCTTCCATATGCCAGAAGTTTATATCTAATACCAAAATAACTTAATGAAATGTTCATAGGTTTAATAGGGCCAAAGGAAAAAGTCCTAAAGACAGTCTGAAAAAAGTTATATCGCTGCTAGAAACAAAACTCCTCTTACTCCACAAGCAAAACCTGCAACATCATTGCTCAATAGATATTCCAAAAATAATTTTGAGAATATATTGCATAGTATCATCTCAGAAATTGAGTGAATAACAAAGTGTTTTTCTTAAAATCATTAGATAATAATCAACCTGTCATTTAAAAGACTGTACATTGAAGTTTAGGCTCAAAAAACATATGATCATAAAAGAAAGACTGTACACACCACAGGAAGACTGTCAAAAGCCCAGTACATACCTGTATCTCTACATGGCTGGCAATTTACTTAAAAATATAGGTAATATGATTTTGTCCACTGTTGCTTCTTTCCTCAAGAGAGCATACAGTTCTAAAAATTGATATGCTTTCTATTATGTTTATATGGCACTTCATATGTAGGATATAAGGAAGATGCCCTCTCATGTTATAAATAAAGTAAATCCTGTTTAAGGAGAACATAAAACATTTTATCAACTATTTCTTCAAAAAGAAATTTATTATCCTGGAAATTTGAATCACATTCTAGTAATAAAACATCTATTAGCTATTATTTTTTTTGCCATCCTTTTCACAGTTTGTTCTGCAAAACATTCATTCTGTCTTATCCTTGGATAAAGCATTTGGGTTTTTCCCCCATTGCTTTCAGCTCATGCAGAAATCCTTAGGAGAAATTTTGTTGTTATTTGGATTTTTTGGAACAGAAACCATGAGTTAGCTGAAAGCAATGGGATTCTAGCGAATAAGATATCACATCAGTATCCTAATCATTTCACAGCCTAAAGACAACTGCAGTGAAGCCAACAAAAGAACAAGTAGAGCCTGCCAATAAGCCAGATGCTACTGTTGGAAAAGAAATTTCTATGTTTTAACATCTGGGCATTGTGAATACCTTACAGAAATGAAGGCAAGAACTATCCTACACTGAGATACAGAGGATGTTTATTAAAATATGTATCAGTAGCAAATTCTTTTATTAAAAAATTATCATTACAAGGTATTTACAATGCGGTTGAATTTGATTAAAAAGAGAAGGAATGTAGAAACTTGTCCTCTATACTTTAAAGCAGCCCTTGTGCTAATTTTGAGTTATCGAGAGAGATCAATAGGAGTCTTGTAATTAATATGGCAGCTAATGTGTGGACATCACTTTGATTTTATTTGACCTTAAAGGAAGTTGTAAGCATGGTTTTACTTGCAATATTATGCAGCTTCTACAGGTCATTTGAAGACCACTTTTTCCTAGCAGTCCTATTGGATGTAAGCTTTATCCATGCAAAGGTGTTGACTAAAACAGTAAATAAATGGATGCTGCACAAGTTAATTTTGATTCATGTTTCTCTAAGGACTGTAGCTTGAAGAATTTTTTTCACCTGTGAAGATGTAGGAAGAGAGAGAATAAGATTTTGGACCTAAAGATGGATGTTACATTGCATTGGCCATCTTCTCCAGCACAAAGAAGAAGCAGATGATTTTTTTTCGATAGGGTGCTTGCGTATTTGATACTTTCCAGTGTATTGAAAGAACAGTTCAGGCAAATTGGCCCAGGTTTTCCATTGCCACAGCACAAACTTTGAATTAAACTTTTACAGGAACATGGAATCCTAACAAACCACAAATTTGACCTGATAGAGTAAAAGTTCCAACATGAAGTCCTTAGCTAACTTTTCATTCACTATTAATTTTATATGGGAAGCAGAATAGTGGCAATGGACAACATCCTGAAATCCTGGTATACCTAAAGTCATACTCTATTTTCATTGCTATTATGTCATCACCAACATTACCACAATGCCTTAAGGTACACAAACCTTGAGTTATAGCTTTTATGTTCCTAGTTTTATCTATAGACTATTACCACCTGTGTTCTAAATAATTATCAAAAAAATAACTTTTTAAAATTATGCTTTAATTTTTTCACATAAAGAGGGTGTCTGATGAAGCAAACACTGCCAGAATACCTTTTTTCAAATGACTATGAATGTATCAAGAGTAAATGATGCCTATTTTCCAAATAAGAGTTTTATAAAGTACTGACCAAGGAAAAGAAAATTTACCACCGTTCAGGAATAATGCCCATAGCCTTCATTTTTACATCATAATCACTGTTTCAGATCTCTGTAATTTTTTTTTCTCCCTTGGGTAATATTTCACAACCATCGACCTTAGAACCAGTCACTATATATTAGCTGCCTTTTTTTTTCCTAGTGCAACATACAGAATTTCATGTTTCCTACAGTGTGTTCAAGAAGCATAAAATCAAGTAGAAGAGTAGGAAAATGGTTTCCAAATGCTGAAAGAAGCTGAATAAATTCAAAAGCCTTAAACTTTAAATGGGCTGCAGCAGCTGATGTATCCTGTGCTCAGAAATTTCTGGTTTAGGTCACAGAGTCAAGTGAACCTCTTGTAAGGCTATTGCTAGATGTTCAATAATAGAGGAAAAAAAAGTTGAATAACCAGCTTGGTAAAAAATTATCTTTATTATGAATAATACTTTTGGACATGCAACCCTATGTCAGAACATTGAATTGTGCTTGGCTGTTAAGATTATAGAATCACAGTCCTTTAATTCTTGACCTTGGTTATAATATACCTTAGGGGAGGACTATCCTGTATGAGGCAATTGTCTACTAGTCAAATTTTAGACTTATGTTACATTTGTGGCTTTTAATTCAATTATAGATCTCCATTAAAGCCTCTTGGAAGTACCTATGGTAGACTGGAAAGACCAAGGAAGAACCACAACATGCTATTTGTGTATGTATGGAAGAAAGTGTAACAATTAGGATATTATAATTTCTATAATATTTGTTGTTGCATGAAACAATGCTTTGATGTACACTGTTTATTATATTTTAATTTCATAATTGATTGCACATCTTTTAATGGAATTAACTTTTTATTAATTTACTTCTAAATGCTGCTTCCATTTTGTAGGCTCTGTCATTTGCAGCAGATGAGTAAATATACTTACATGACTTTGAAACTACCCTATTTCTGACTGCAGTTTTGTTACTACTGTGAATGACTTTCACAACAGGAACGCAGGCCAATTTAAAGTCCAGGCACCAAGCAATTTGAGATCCACCAGCTTTATGCAGTAATATAATTATTCCCTCCGAGGCTCTTAATTGTATTCATCACACCATGATTTCTGCACAAATTAAGCATGCATTTACTTCTATATATAACTTGCTTTGCAGTTAACATCCTGGAAACAAATTTCAAGGAGATAGAATCTTGAACTTAGTCATCCCATGAAATCACTAGTTTCACTGCTCAGAAAAGTCACTTAGACTGTAAGGTCATTATATTTTTACATCGCCAAATCATTTACAGAGAAGCAGTGAAAAAAAAGAGTGCGATAAAAAGATCAGCAAATTTATACAAATATTTTGTTCAGACTTTAAATGTTAAAGCCCCTAGTATAAATGTCTTTAGATATATTTTTAAGACACAAAGCAGAAAATTAACATTATAAAAAACCTTGCAGTTTGCAGAAGACAAAATCTCTGAGATTTTATAATTTATGACTGATATCACATATAGATATGTGTGGACATAAGCACATGTGTATGTATCATTCTGACCTTTTACTTTGCTAATTTTATAACAAATCCCACATTTCTACAGAGCATTTCAAATTAAAAACAACCAAACCAGCTTATAATGTTTAACATAATTGTCCAAATAATAAATTACAACCAATATATTATTTTTAGGAAATAATTTAATGTAGAATACGTTTGTATGTACATTTGAGCTTCCCTTTTTAGGGGTATATATAATCTGCTAGCCAGGTAATTTTGAAATATGCAAGTTTTTTCAATTACATCACAGCAGTATTGGTCTACGTGAAATCAGAATAACCAGTGTATTTTTTCTTGTAAACTATTTTTTTGGGGTGGGATAGCGGAATGGAGAGGAGAACAAAGTCTGGTGCTACACCTGTCTCAAAAACCAATATATATATGGGCCTAGACATCTCTTTTTTACTTCACTGTAAATTGTTTTCTTTCTGTGGACATTTTTCTTTACCTGCAATTGTGGAAGATAGTCATCAAGACAAAGAAGAAAGAAACATGATGCAGAGCTTATGATCCATCTCCACCTTTCCATACTCGTTCTTCTGGGATTTTAAATGAGAGTACTATTTTGACACATCTGTAAATTGCTGTATAAATTGTCCAGTATCCCACAGAGTTAAGAATCAAGATTTAGCAAGCTTCAAAGTTGTTGTGGATAGTGGAAATATCAAGAGTTAATGGTAGAGTTAAGGGATAGAAATAATAAACGAAAAATGAAAAAAAAAAAAAGTGATGATCTGTGATTTGAATTGACCTCTACATATTGAAGGTCAAACCAGACAACAATTCTGAAATGTGAGAGACTGGTGAGCACCAGTAAAACAATCCTGGCCTAATGTGATCGAGACAGTGACTCTTCAATCCTTGTAATATTATTTTCTCTTATTTCCATCTTTTCCCCCCTATTTTTCCTTTATTATGCCTAATATGTTTTCTGAGTCCATAACCTCCTATAAACTCTTTAAGGGTTTATTCTATTCATATTTAATGAAATTGTAAAAACTAATGGTTAGAGTTTAATGTTTACTTAATTGTTTGAGGTTCCACTAAAGTAATGAAAATATTAAATGTATTCATAATCAGCATAGCTTTCAGTAAAGGTTTGGCTTGACCTTAATGTGTGATTAAAATTAAAGTCTACAGTCATATGAATAATTTTTACTTTCAGGAAGAAACCTTAATCTCCAGATGTCAATGAAAAACCTGTATTCACAAATAAAATTAAATCACATGTTGCCATGTGTAATGTGAGCAGAATTGCACTGATGTACTGAGAGATCAGATATCTCATCTCACCATGCGTATATGATAATTTAGAATACTTCTGAATTTGTTGCATACATGAGGGATAACCTTTGTTAGAAAACTACTTGGGAAAATTCTATTGAAGATCTATAAGACATTTGCGCTACTAAGGTCCTAAATTTGAAGTTTCAATAGCCTACTGGGAGCACCTCCCTCACAATTAATATACCTAAGAATTATAACATGAGAACAGCATGGAAGTGACTTGGCATATTATATCATGGCCCAGGGACTCTTTAATTTAATGATCTCTTTTAGTTGCAGTTCAAATGTGTGAATCCTCTACCCTTCAGTCTGATATGAGCATTCTCTCTGAGCATTGCATAGTGTGAATGAGCAGGTAGTATTTCTATATTTACATCGCAGAAATGGTTCTTCAAAATTCATGTAAGATACCAGGCTTACTGCCACCAATTAATAAAAAAAACCATAATCCCTAAGCATAAAGAAAAATCAGCAACAAATTTTAGCCAAAATATAACAACCAATCAGCAAAAGTCTATTGTCAGTGAATACTTTTTGCCCCTCCAGCTCCCCAAATGAAGCATCTTCCTCAATGAACCTCAGCTCTTTGGATGCATCTGTTCAATATGACTAGCTTCACAAAAATCTGACAAGGGCAAAACTTTCAGATCATTCTTGAACATGAAGGGAGAGAGCTACAGAAACATGACAAATTAAGCACTAGCATTCTCTTTGCTCCTGTCATAGGATTTGGAATTATCTTCTGATTAATTGGAAGGATTGGTAGGATAGGGAAAAAATCCTTTCCTGAGTGCATTGCTTGAAGTGTTTTGAGCCTTAGAGGTCAGGAGCAGTACTCTAGCATGCTGCTGGGAGTAGGAGATGGACAGTGAATTTGTAAACCAGTTTCTTTATGTGCCCTAAAAAATATTATCTAAAATATAATGGAACTCACTTTTATTTTTCCCCCTGAGAACAACATCTTCCAAATAGATCCTGAGCTGATAGTGAGGCATATTAAAATAACCCAGTGGAACAAGGGCTATCAGATTCTACTTTAAGAAAGAACAACAGCTTCAGTTACTGATGCTGTTTGTTTATGTAAAACAACTAGGAGTATGCCTTGACACCAAAACAGCAAGATTTGGCAAATGACCATGAGCCAGGAGGTGTTGCAGGAGACTTTCTTACTGAGAAAGGGCAAAGTGGTAGCCATGCCCAGTTTTTTTCTTAGCATCCTAACTTACAACAGTAAATAGGGATGCTTCCTAAACTCCAGTCTTTCCAGCCCCAAGTATTTTCCTTGATTTCTGCATTCCTTGTTGAAGGAGATTTTGCCCATTTACTAACAAGGTACAAATGAAATTCAAACATCCATGAATATATATTTCTTGGTTACTTGGATTCTGAACTCAAACATTTTGTAAGCCATTATTACCTTGCTTAGGGTATTGGTACTTCCGGCCAGACCTTCCAATTCGGATAAAGAGTTATGTTTAACTCTGATAATTTAGAGTACTTCAAACCTTATCACAGCCTTTTCACGTCACTGTTTAATATATGTTCATGTAGCAAAATGAAGACAAGATTGTAGCATGTTCGGTAAATCTGTTTTCCCAATCTAATAATAGCATTTCAGGCATGATCCCCAAGCCTTGACATCTACTATTGGCCAAAATACAGGCTCCCCGTTCTATGCATAATATTATCTAAGTTACTGCTATGTGCTGAAGCAAATGCCTTCATTTTCATTTATTTTTTTACCCTTGTTATGTAGATAATATCAGAACATTGTTATTTTGCCCATTTGGCAATTTATCTATGGGGAGAATATCAGACTTCTTTTAATTTTGTATACCCTGAGTACCTAAAGCCCTGCCAGATTGAAAAGACACTGTATTTGATAAAAAAAACATTAAAATCTTAGTTTTACTTACATATATTAAAATCACTTTGGAACATGTCTCTTGAACAGTCCAGTCCACTGAGTGACTGGTAGATGTAGTAGTCCAGTCACTGAGGCTGGTAGATTTCAGTAGCCACCAAATAACAAAACTATTGGCTTTTTCACACACGCCTATAAAAGTAGTTGCACATTTGTCACCTAGTCAGTGTAGATTTTATGTCATCAATAACAGCAATTTAAAACCACTTACTTTTAACATAAAGTATGTATGTATGGCAGAAGTTCTGAGCAATCATACAAAGCAGTACAATTAATGTAATAAAAAGCTTCAACAGGAAGGCTGTTGTGTCTGTTTCCTTCTTAACCAACTGTAAAATTATAAAGGAATAACAGGCACTATAAAGTCATATTAGAAATTTTTCACAGACATTTTCTTTGTTATTGAATGAAATTCTCTATTTGTGTGAAAAAAAGTAACGTGAAAGATGAGTAATTTTCTTAGGTGTTTCTGACTTTTTCCTTTTCAGTTTTGAGGGATGAAAATCCAGCTTTCATGCTGCTGTTTTTCTCATACCTGCATTTTGACATTAAAATAATAGAGCCAATGAAGTGAACATATTTCTAAATTTATGTCACACATATCACTCTGTCAGTTAGTAATTGACATAAAGACAAAGTGGCCAGGGAAAATGTAGGTGGAAAAAAAGGGATTTGAACAAACAGGATGTGCAAAAGAAGCAGTCGGGAGAGTCTGCATACACTCAGTGGCATGACTAGCTGCATTCCCATTGTATTGCTTAAAAAAAAATCAAATATTCTAGGTCTTGTGGGGATGAGGTGAGTCTGATAAACAGAAACCTTCTAATTTTCTAGTTCCAAAGAAAGGTCTGTCAAGGTTAATGCTGAAGGTTCACGAAGAATTTTGATTGGCACTGAGCAATAGTTTGAAAAGTATAACTGAAGAAAGTGAAACAATAGGCTACAGAAATATCAAGGGAACCGAGATTATTAGCAGTGTTCATACAGCATTGTACACCATGGCATCCTGGACATGAATATTCATGTTGCTACACTTACATATGCACAAAAGCCTTAAAAAGTACCCTGAGATATTGTCATGCTGTAACTATTAATCCCAGTTAATATGTCCTGAAAAGAATAAGGTCTGGGACTACACAAAAGGCAACTTTTACTATCAATACTTGGTTTATATAGGAAACTTGTTTATTTGCACACACCGTTTTGAACCCTGACATGAGGGCATGAAAGGTGTTCGGTTGTATCCTACAGTAGTAGTATATAATTCATATTCATACTGTGTTCAATTTTCTCCCTTCCCAAAGCAATGATCCTGTCCATAATTCTTGCCAGAACTGTGCCAATCCCTATTACATCCTAGATTGTAATTGGACACTGTTAAAAATATTCCATAGCATGTTAGAAACCAAAATGTACGAATGATTTTGTGATTGTGTTTGAGTCTGAGCTCTGGCTCTCCTTGATCTACAAATGAACAACAGGTACACTTACAGTTCTAATGAAGATATCCATGAATGTACATAGCTGTGAGAAGCCGTGAAGAGAAGATACAAGCACTCCCTGAAATAACATCTCAGCCTTGGCCATATTGATCAACATAACTGGTCTACTCTGACCTCCAATCGGGAGGTCTGGAGACACACCATCTATAACGCTACTGATGCTTTTGAGAAAGCACACAGGATCACTCTCAAGGAGAAAAGACAACGCAGAAAGAATTGTGCCTTGCAGAATATACCACCTAAGGAGTCTTTCTGCTGTGCCTTTTGCAATCGGACATGCCTGTCTCATGTTGGCCTTTTCAGCCACTAGCGCGCTTGTAACAAACGTGGGTAGAGACCTCCCAAATCTTCATTCACGAAGCCTAGCCATGATGATGATGACAGAAATGTAATTGGCACTTAACTGGTTATTTGGGTATTGTTTTAAAATTAGCTCTCTCTTTGTTGTTGTTGTTTTTGTTTTGTTTGTTTGTTTCATTTTGGGTCACTCTCCTTAAAAAGAAACCGGTAAGGAAGCCAGCCGTAAGCAATGTCAGCCTGTAGATCACTGACTGATTCCTGTCCTCTTTTATTAAAAGCATGGTTACAGACAGAAAATACTGGTTGGTTAGAAACCTGTTTCAGGAAAACAGTCTATAGTTGGAAACAGCGAAAAGTAGCATAATCTCTAGAAAGTAGAGGGAGTTCAAATTATCCTGTCACTTAGCAGTTCCTAATGGCTATTTTCTAGGTGACTGCAGTAATGTACTTCCTGGTTTTCATTTTAGGAGGCATTTTAAGCATACTGTTGAATATATAAAAAACATCACTACTTGGCTTATATAATATAACACTTTTGTTCATGATTGTGTGCAAAAATTACAGTTTGGTATTTATAATTATTATATATAGAGACTCACTGCATATATGAGTCCTATTAATGATGATGATTTCCAAATGCATTGTAAAGATGTATGATGTAAAATTACAAATCCTTATGAAGATATTTTAGCCAATGCTGAAATATATCTCATATAGATCTTCAGAACACTGAATTAAATAAAAAACAGTTAGAAGATGGAAAGGTCTCCAGTTTCATTTTCTTGTCTACACAAAACAAAGTCCCCCAAAAATTATCCATCCGAATTGATATTCATAAATACAATGTAGCTACTTTAAAAAGGTGTGTGTGTTTACATAGTTGACATAATGTATATTTAGTTATAGTTAAAGAAGCCCAGGAATTCTTCATTATAAAATAATATTTATAATCTTATTTGTAATATAATCCTGTATTATTTGAAAGACATTTCAACAGAAAATACAATTTAGTTCTACACAATAATCCGTCCAACCATACACACATGAAAGACCCATTAAAATTTTCTCCTACTTGCCTCATTAGGTTCAATGTGCAAAAGAGATCAATGACTTCAAGGTGAATTGACAAAATGTATATTTTATCTTTTGCTTGTGCCCTGTCTTAAACAGAGTAAAAGCTTTAGTTTATATTTATTTTCTGAAGCACTTCTACTTTTATTTCTCTAAGTATTACCACATTCAGCTGCTTTCACACTCTGTTTCACCAGCAATCTGTTAGTGATCTTTTCCTTTCATCTGTCCACATACATATCCTAATGAAATCATTATGGCTGAACTGTTGGTTTTCATCCTCCTCTATTCCTGCAGTATATGGTGGTAATGATCTCTTTTCATTCTGATACATTGATATTACAACTGTGCTTTTCATCCCCCCAATATTTTTTTCGTCTATTTAAATAAATATATTTAATTATTCAAATCACACAACTGTACAATCTCACTTGATGAGAAAACATTTGATTATCAGATACTGACATGCCTGCTAACATTTGTTTTGTAGTGTAAATTACAAGTTGTTAAACAATAATACCCTGAACTGCTGTATGACAAAGGAAAAAATAATAAGAAAAAGAAAAAAAGATTTAAGGATGGTTTAGAAGGTTTGGATATTAAAGGGGAACATGCGTCTCATTTTGTATCTTCTTTCATCATAATCCATTGTCAGCGGCATTATCTTACATTTTTAACTTAGAGAACAATAAGTATTTCACTATGAATTTATTTTACTTTTAGTCTAAGGACTTAACAGAAATATGGAAGTCTTATCAAAGCAAGTATTGCAAAAATTGTCAAATATTTCTTAGTTGACCACTGTAAGAACAGTGGAGCTTCTCTAATTTCTATCTATTTCAGAGGATGTATTTTCTGGAACTTCAAAACAATTGAAAATTTTAATCACCTTTCGGGCCATGTGTTTTGTCTGAAAGTTTTTGTACTGGTTTTGACTTTGTTCATAATGCTGGTCAGCTTTTCATCATGAACTACATGTAATAAGACCTAAGAAAAGGGTTTTTAATTTCTTTTGGTCTTCTCATTTTCCATGGTACACAAGGCACTGCTGAAAGGTTCCTTAAAAATGCACAATTTTCCTGAAGGTATATGAATAGGTACGTGGGATTTTCTATTTCTTCTCTCTTTCCCTTCTGTACTTCTCTGCATTGGATGATGGGAAGAGCCTGCTGCTTAATGGGAAAATTACATGGGTTGGAAAAATTGATGAGAGCAACCCTTCAACTGTCATTAGCTAGAAACTAGCACTAACTGATTTGAAATAGCATAGTTCGTAGTTTTGATCTAAAATGTCTCATCTGAGTCAAAGAAAACCTAAACTAAACCATGTAGCTCTCCAAATAACATGAGTAAACAAGAAT
This sequence comes from Chiroxiphia lanceolata, assembly GCF_009829145.1. Lineage (NCBI taxonomy): Eukaryota > Metazoa > Chordata > Aves > Passeriformes > Pipridae > Chiroxiphia > Chiroxiphia lanceolata. The sequence continues at coordinate 53,551,688 of NC_045638.1, forward strand.
AAAAGGGTCAAGACTTTTCATTATAAATGTGTTTTCCCTTTCTTAGGTGTTAAAAACCTCTACATCTGTGAGCTACTTCTGCATCTCAGAGAAAGTTAAGATAATTCCTGTATTCCTTTCCTCTCATCCAAAAGAGAAACCAAGGAATTGGTGTTACCAAGAAAAGGACTACCTCTGCTCATATCCCTTCTGGTCAATGGCTAGTCATAGGCTCTGCTAATCAGCCTCCTGATAATCTCCACCCATAATGTCTCCATCAACAGTAAGTATGATTAAAATACTTTAGTATAAAATCCCAAGGGAAGGTTGTGAGACACTGGATTATTATACTGGCTCAGAACAACTCAGGGGTGTATGTGGTGGGAAGGGGCAGGTCGAATTTCAGGTGAGGTAATACCTTGTCCCACATGCCAGCCTCTTGGAGACTCCTGGTGTGACCCCGGAGCAACTGCCAGTCAAAGGCAGCCCAGGACCAGTGCCACGCACTTCCACGTGCACTTCTATGTACCCTGGAACCCCTAAACCAGCCTCTAACTGGCTGGCACAGTAGGAGCACCTTCCACCTGGCCACGTGGAAGCTGGACTCTCACAGGACTCTGGTGGTAGCTATGATTTTCTCTTTTTGTCTCTCTTTCTTTGCCCCTTCTCTTAATCTCCTTTCTCATTATTTTGAGTAACTTGGGATCAAACGGCTTTTGCTAAGTTCAGTGGGTTAGCATATACTAAATCAATGCTTTGTGAAATGCTTTGTTTTGTTGTAAGTTACCCTCAAAACTTTTACCAAGTTCTCTTATTTCCTAAAGTTTACGAGTAAAGTACCTCCTGAGAAAACATGTGCGTTCTCTCTCTTAAGATGTTAAAAGAACTGAAGGCTCTTCTAGTGTGTCCACAGGGTGGATATTGTTGGAGTCTTGTATATTTTTTAAATATATATATAAATTTATCTATATTATATATATATGGTTTACATATATTAAAAAATATTATTTTTTTAAACTCCCTTGGTGAGCTCGTAGCTCACCAATTGGGGTCTTACAGAGGCTCATGAAACACTTTCACCTCATAAATGTACACGAATTTTCTCCTTACCTCCTCTTTCATAAGAACCAGAACTTGACGTCTTGAGGATCAAAAGCACTCAAAGCTCACAGTTTGAACATCATTGACACAGTTGACTCTTACTTTCACATTGTAACTATCTTAATATCACAGGCACTCTGTACTTAAATTAGCTCAATTTCTAGTATTACGTTTGCCCAATGGTACTCCTATCTTAAAGAGGTTCCTCTGGAAAGTGACGTATTAAAAGATAAACTTGAAACAGTTTTTCCTAACACATTTTGAAATAAACTATGTTTTTGAGCTTTCCTTAAGTGTAAAACTTGTAGTTTATGCTTAAGAAACTAAGTATCAAGAGATTTGTGAAAAACTAGTAAGCTGTAGTTAAACTCATTAAACCAGTAAGATCAGATAGATAATGGGAAATTTGGTTTTCTAATTTACCATATTAAGTTTTACCTTTTGCATTGGATTTAGCTAAAAAGCAAGTTCAAAAATCTGAGTGTGGATTTTCATTTTTTATTTAAATGCAAACACAATTACCATGACAATGGAAATATCAGGAATAATGGATATACACAGGAACTTCACAGGCCACACAACAGAAAATTGCATCCTGTGCGTAAGTAAAGAGGGGAATGATATATGCAAAAAAAAAAAAATTAAAAATAAAATAAGCTCAAGTAGTTTGTTTCCTCAAAATAAGAAAGCCACTTCAAAGTTCAGGAGATTCCATGAATTACAAAGCTGTAAAACTAGGGTACAGGTGAGAATAAAGCATCTGAACATGGGGAGGTGCATGAGGCAGCTCCTCTCATTTCAGACTCAGTTTTCTCAAAATGTTGAGTACTACTGTATATAAGAAAGAGAATTAAATCAGTGTTTACAATTCAAGGGTCTTACTTTCTCAGATTTGTACTTTGTGTGAGAGATACCCATTTTTCAGAGATCAGGAAAATGTTCCCATAAGAATGATGTCTGGTTTATTCTGAAAGTGAGAAAAGGTTTCATCAGTACCTGAGTTTATGCTAGACTTCTACAAAGGATAAAAACTTATTAACTGAGTAGTACATTGTTATAATTGAAATTGCTGCCAGAATAGATTACTATTCCATGTGAGTAAGTGGAACAGATCCAGGACTATGTTATTTTACTATGAATCAGAGAAAGACTCAGAAGCTTTGTAGCTTTGAAGCATCATCATATTTTAATAAAAGAAATCTGGTGAGAGGATTAGAGGAGAATAACTAACAAAGGAAAAATAGTGTGCATTGGAAAGAAAATATGTTTGTGTTTGAACCTTACAAAGTATTTTATATGTATGTCAAAAAAACCCCAACCAAAACATTATTTTTCTTCTTTATGCAAAGAGTAGGATGGTATATCCTGTAAATAAACTGATCTCTGTTTTCGTTTGAGGTCAGAGATTTAAACATAATGGACCTATGAATGATCTATATATATTATATATGTTTTTTATATATAGGTCAAGATAAATATATAGATGATATTTCTATTTTATTTGTGATTTAGGTATTGTTCCGTGTCATCATCTAAGCAAAAGGTATTATATCACCTAAACTCTGGGAATGACATGATAAGAGCATTGTTGATCAGGACAAAATACTTTGCTGTATTTTCACTAAAGGGTGTGAATCTCTCAGTAATATAATTTATACAGAGTACCTCTCAGATATATTCCTCCTAGATAAATTATTTCTTTCAATCTTTCCTGGTTTTATGTTTTCCCATTTAATCCTTACTTTGTCATTTTATTCATATGTACGGAACTTTTGGAGTGGAACCCTTTCCCACATCTGACATTTATTAAATACATGAGAAGAGGTTACTGTGTGAGAAAGTGCCTGCCTAAATTGAGGGGATGGCAAGTGACTTTAAAAGTGACCTAAATATTTGACCATTATTTATTTATTTATTTGACCTTTGTTCAAAGAAATCCTTCTTTTCAGCTCTTCTCTACCACTTTTATTTCTGTACAGACATGGTTTTGATTCACTCCTGTATTTCCTGCATATTAATAATGTGCTTTATTTCTGGAATTTATGTTCCATTACAATGAATGCATACAATTAAACTTCTCTTAATTCCAAAATTACATACCCACATATTCCATTTCTACAATACCTGGAAGTAAATGTTTAAAAAGAGATGAGCTGAGTCTCTTGGTAAATCCCAACTGAATGGAACTCTTGCACATTCACAGGGATGGAATTGAGATTCAAGAAAAGTCAACTACAGTTGCACAAATATTTTAATTTCTGAAAGCTCTCTTCTCCTGTGCTCATCAGTTTGTTCTCCCCCTATGCAGACACACGGTTTGCATTCAGTTCATTTTTATTTTCTGTGCGAGTCTTTTAATCTGGCAGATGTTTGAACTTCATCTACCAAAAAAAGCTCATAGTTCTCTAAACCAACATGTTTTAAATTACTTGCAATCAATAGTGTAAAGTGATGAACACAGTGCTCTTTGCTCAATGGATTTCTTGAATTTTTTGTTACAGTATAGGACTCAGAAATGTAGTGATCATGGAACCTTCCTCTTGATCTTAGAGTTTGCAGACTTTAGGTCTCACCTGTTTTACACCAATGAATCACTGTGATATTGTCTTCAGCAGAGGAACTTCCAAATGTATTCTTGAAATGTTTAAAGAAAAAGCATGTTTCCATTGGTGAACACTATATTAGGCAATTCCTGATGAACTCTAGTTGCTAAAGACCTGGTTTCAAGTCTGAAACTATTCAGTCTGAAATAACCTTAAATTACCTTTTTTCTTACTTATCAGTTAGGACATATTCTCTTTTTTCCTCTTTCTTTTTCCCATTCCCCCTTTCTTTGGAATTATGTGAGTTCATCTTGCTTGAATTAAAGGCATTAAAGTCCATCACAGGGTCGAGAAACAGGGTTGTTGTTTGGTTCGTTTTTTATTTTGTTTTCTTTTTCAATTTAATTCTTACATTTCCTCTTTTACTGAAAATTCTTGACTATTTTCCATACAGTAAAGAAAAAGAGACTGATTTTCGTTCCTTATATATCCTAGAGTACTTTAAAACTAGAACAACACTAATATTTTCCTAATCTATGGAAATTGCTTTGGCCGCACAAAAGTTAAATAACTTCAACTTAATTAGTATGAATTTCATTTATTTAAATTGTCTCAACTCATGGGATACCCCTCAATCAATTTGGGATATTTTTCTATCAGTTTAGATTGCATTTGTAAAACTACGTATATTTTTGTTATAGGTTTGATGACTTTATTCTTACTCCTTCTGATATTGCAGCCTTTGATTTCGGAGAATATTTGCTCATCGAGGTATAGTTTTGCTCAAATATAGCCTGTTTTGAAACACTGGTATCTTCTTATATTGACTCTTTAACACCTGAAATAGATTTGTAGAAGGTGGATATGTAAGTAATTTTACTGTAAACAAGCATATAAAGAGAAATGGTTCACCCTATGTATAATGTCCACTTCCATTCTAATTACTGCCTTCTGCTTCAGTGGACAGAAGTTACTATGAAACTTTATTATGTTTTTCTTGACCCTCCCATGTCTACTTTATATAAAAGGAAGAACATGCCTATGACTGTATGGTACATTTTTTAAATAGACTTTACAGATTTTAATGTCTTCTCCTTTGATGTCAGGGCATTTCAGATAATTCAGATAAGTTTCTTTGTGTTTTGTAACCCTTTCCTTAAGTGTACAGTTTAAACTTAGCTTGAGTCCCTTTCCTGAAGATGTTGAATGTAGACATACTGTCCTTTGTGATATTTTCTTACTCCTTAAATTAAACACAGTTCAAAAACATCAGTTGTTTTTTGGTTTTGGTTTTTTTTTTTTTTGTGAAAGTAGGGGTTTAGGTAATCAATTATGTTAGTTCAGAAATGTGATCTTTTAAGTCTTGTTCCACTTGTGTATTTGATCAACTACTATTCGGAGAGATGAAGCAATCCAACTTTTTTACATTCTACAGACAGTTCCATAACAGTCTTCATAGAACGGTCTTCAATGTCTCGGCTGATAAATTAATCTCTTTTTTCCAATTAATACCACATTCATTGACAGAATTTTGGCAAGATTTTAAAGGACAGGTCAAAGGGTAAGATCTGGGATTGATTTTCATTTTGGGTCATGCTCATAGAAACTACAAAAATTGCTACTTGGTAATAGCATAAAATTATTTCCCACACATTCATCTGTCATTTCATAAGGAATGACAGTCTTGTTAGAACTGTCAGCTGAACAATTGTTTAAAGTATGGGAAAGTAGAGGGAATAACAGGAGCAGTCTAGTGCTTTGCTTTATTTTTTCATTTTCTTTCATGGACATTAGGAGTCCCTTTGGGCTTCTGATCTAGAAACGAGTAAGTGAAATATCTTTGCAAACTAGACTCTCGTAAGTCTAGTAACTCTAGTGGGAAGAAAGTGTCATTAAATATTCTCTACTTCCTTCTGGAAGTATAGACTGTATTTGGGTATGTTGGGCTTTTTTCTGTGATGGAGATATAAGCCAGAACTAGCACTTCCATTTCTTTTCTGCAGTGAAAGACCATGTCAAAGATGAAGAATGTACACATAGTTTCTCTCATAAAAGTTATGAAGATAAAAGGCAACGGGAAGGATACAATTAAAAACTTGCTGTGTTTGTGGTAGGATGTGTGGCTTGCAGTACTTCCAGTATTATCCCAGCGTTTCTATCCCAGTGTCCTTTTCATGACAAACACGAAAATTATCAAAATTACAAGTTATGTGTCTAACTGTTATATCAAATAAGTAACTTTAGGCCTAAACACTTGGAAAACAAATGCCTGTAACCCTTGATCTGATGTTGTAGTTCTCTTTCCAATTATACAATCACTAGATTTTACAACAGATTCCAACTCTTGAGTGTCTTATGATTTTTGGCTCAATTTTTATTAATAAATTTATTTTCAGTCCCTAACACACTCTAGAATTCCAAGAAAACTGTTGCCCACCTAAGCTATATGAAAACTGCAGGTCCTATATAATTTCTGAAATTAGTCATATCTCTTCAAAGTTTTAGAAATCAGTCATTACTATTTAAGCTGTGGTCCCCAGAGATAATACAAATGCCTTCTCAGTCTATTCCTTCCCTTTCCAGTTTCTCTCTCTTCCCACAAAACAGGGAATTCTCTTTCTGGACCCACCACTTCTCTTGTCTCTGAATTCCCTCCCTTTAGAAGTTGTCTTTTTACATAAAAGGGCACTCACATGAGACTGGTGAAGTCTCAAACTCTTTCAGGCTCTGATCCAGCAACTCTCTTGGCTGTAAGTTCGCATCTTTCCCCTATACACTGTAGGAAACAGATACAGCATTATATTAATTAAATTTACCTGAATTAGGAAAAATCTAATTAAATAAGCAATTGATAACTTGATTACTTTTCATTGTTAAAACTTCTAAGTTCTTCTTAAGATCTAACTTTTGTTGAGTACATTGCTGAGATGATAGGTCTCTTGATGCTTGTTTTAAGATGTAGGTTAAAAGAAAAGAATAAGAATGCAATGCTTATAAAAGCCAAATGAAGGATATTAAAAAATCAGCTTCTAATATAAATAAACAAATCCTCAGGGAATAAAAAACAGAACAAAAAGTCCTCTTTGATATAAACCAACATGGTTTCAGTATAGAAGACTTTTTGGTAAACAGTTTGGGAAGAAAGTCATAGAACAGCTAGCCTTTTAAATAATACCATTTAATGTCATTGTTAACAAAGAATCTTTGATCTTCTAATTACTTTAAAGTAGGACAGATTAATTTGATTTAAATTCACTGATTTAAATGAACAATTTTAATCAGCAAGCTGAAAAACGTGAATTAAAAGGTGACTTTACTTTTTTTTCTTTTTACTACTTAGCAATTTTACTAAAGAAAGACTGAGTCATTGTTTTCTAAAATTTCATATTTTTAATTGCCTTTTAGGATAAACAATACCTACATATATTTAAAAATAACAAACTTAACAACAAAGAGACTGCTATCTTTAGGTACTGTGCTGAATTGATTGTTTCTGATAATTTCATCCTTGAAGACCTTAAAACTAATATATCTTGGTTTCTCACAGAGTTTTCTTAATAAACTGAAAAAGCCTTCTTGCTTTCTCAAACTAGATTTGCCTTTTACCAAGGGCAGTAATGACAGGGCGAGAAATAAAGGATGAAAACTGAAAGAGAGTAAGTTTAGACACGACGTAAGAAGGAAATTTCTTTACCGTGAATGTGATGAGGCACTGGAACTGGTTGCTCAAAGAAACTGTAGATTCACCATCACTGCAAATGTGGAAGGTCAGGTTGGATGGGTCTTTCAGCATACTGGTCTAATGGAAGCTGCCCATGGTGTGGGGATTGAACTAGGTGAGCTTTCAGGTCCCTTCCAACTCAAACCATTCCGTGATTCTATGATCATTATGCCTGTAGAAGTAAATTCTTTTGTAGAATTGAATGACCAGGATAAATTTTGATCATCTTGTGACCAAATATAAACCAGTTAAAAATACATGTTAGCAAATTTAAAATTGGTTGCATTTTTGCTGCTTTGATTATTATTATTATGATGAAATATCTTTTTCATAGCACTGAAATTTACTGACATCTCTTTCTATATATATATATTTATATACATATAATTGTGCAAATGAAGTGCTAGGAGAAAAAAAACTTTATATGAAATACCTTTCCCCTTTCTTCCAAATATGGAAGTATTTTATAAGAACAGGAAATTCCAGCTAATATACAATAGGTTGAATTCTTAACTTTATAACTAGATTTTAAATCCTCTATAAAGATGTTTATCTGTATCTGAGATGTGTTCACCTACTTTAGAAGCACAACTATGTCACTTTCCCCATAAAACTGTCATATTCTGACTTAACTCTGCCAGCCACCATGCAAACACAAAGTCTGAGTCAGCTGAAAGAAATAGCAGTTTTTAGTTGACACTAGTATTCTGGAGAAGGTGATCCAGTCCCTGTGTTCAGTGTGTGCTGTTCTATTGGTATGCAGAGCAAATAGGAAAGGGGTTGGCCTGATCTGATCATCTGGTAACTCAGTAGTTCTCTCTGACTTGATGCTGGGCACTTAATTGCTGATGAAGTGGTGTTGATGAAACACACTATCTCTATGCCAGGCTCTGATGGGACTACCAGCCTAGGAAGTAGAAATATGATTTCCAGATTGTGTCCTCATTTCATGCATTCGAAGTCCTATCTAATAGACCATGGAATGTATTTGTGGAGAACTTTCAATTGCCTAGCTGTTAAAAATGGCCCGCAATGCAGTCACATACTGTCCTTTCTTTTTTTTTTTAACATACAGCTATATATCCAGGGGTTCTGGTTTCTGCTGCTATGTTTAAATTGTTGTTGTGGTTGTCATTCTTCTTACCATTAAGAAAATTGATAGGCAAATATAAAGAGCATTCATTGGTCAGAGATATGGACTTTCCAGTTTGACTCCTCAGTGCTTCATGCTTGTTTCTTAGGCAGCCTGAATTACATCAACGCATAAAGACCAAACAGGGCAAGGTCAGCTGCTGAGCAGTGGGAAAACTGTAGACTTTGAGAAATTACTTCTGTGACTGAGTAATGAGCCTTGGATTATGCAACCTGGCAACTGCCATGAGTACTATATTAATTGAAAAGGAAAACCCTTAGAGTCGTTATAGAGGCATAAAAGTTGGCATTAGAGAGTGGTGAATCAAGCATTAGCCTTTATGAATAGATACTGAGGTGTTTTAAAATAATGATCAAAAGCACTATAGCTAGTAGCACTATTATAGCATTCTTTATGGATAAGAAGCATTACTCTGCTAAGAATTTTTTATAGTTCTGAATCTACCATGCTTTGTTGTAAGTGGCCCTCTGTAAAAGACTTTAAGTTAACACCAGTATTTTATGCGGTACTACCTTTGCTGTAAAGCCAGTGTCTCCATTCATTTCTATTTATTATATTTTGATATGTGTAACCCTAGGGCCAGATCCAAGCAAAAGGATTTGAGTGAGCTTTTATGGTTTTATGATGGAAATTGTGATCTAGAAAATCCCCTCCAAGATTTTACTTAAAGTATTTGTTGTCAAAATTTGCTAGGTGTCATTTCAAATGGTTCTCTCTAGGATCCTTGAATTCTTCTCTGAGGTATGTATATAGGGAATATGACTTTGTCACCTAATGGGTAAATTACTTAACTATGAGAATGGAGACCTACAATCTTTTTTATGCCTATTTTCATCCATGGACTCTTAGTATAAAACACATTTTGGGTTTTAGCAGCCACTCAGAATTTTATCACCTACAATTTACAAATTACTTTATTGGATCTGGCCTTCAATTAATTCATAGCTTTAGCAATTATAGTAAATCTATCAATAATTGAAAAGATAATGTCATTTAATGTCATATAAAGTACACACCATGCAAGTATTTCTTCTTTGAAATTTTTGTGGTTCTAGAGTATTTTTTCCTACAGAGAACCATTTTAAATATAGCTAATGTAAAGGAAGTTATGATATATAACCTTAAGAGTATGGCTATAGGAACATATGTTTATATGGTAATAGTATTATGGTTACGCCTTAGGCGACAAGTGACAGTGGGAAAGACTAGGCTTTCTGCATTATGTTGGCACATAACCAGCCATTTGGTCCTCTTTCTTTTTTCCCAGTCTTCTTAAAAGATTGAAAAACCTTCTAATTCAAGATTCTTCTCATAATACTGCAGTGATAGATGTCATTTAAAAGATAGATAGCTGTGGATTTGGCAACATGCTACCTATAGTTACAGAGTAAATATATAATGTATTGAAGACTTCTGGAATTCTGCTGTCAGCAATGAACTCGACAGGCATGAAACCCTGTATTAAATGGAGAAAGGCTATTTTAAAATCTATTTAATTGCCACAAAGGGAATAAATCACAAGAGTTCAAAACAGTATGACAGGCTGACTTCTTTCGAAGTTTTAACTGTTTCAGGAAAGAAGACTATTTACGGATTCACATTCACCTTATCATGATTCCTTTAACTGATGCTTCCCTGCTGGTTGTACTATCACTAGGAATTTCTGCTGAAGCATGTACAGGCTAATTTCTGTTGACAAGACAAAACTCTACTTCCTCTGGATCAACCAGTGAATAGTTGAAGGTAACAATGCCATTTCTCCCACATCCTTTTCCATCCTCAGATTCATACAATTAACATCTTTGTGGTTTTTATACTTTAGGAAAACAAACAAACAAACAAACAAATATATATATATATAAAACAAATCAAATATAAAATACAATTCAATAAACACTTCCTGAGCTCACTTTATTAATTTCTTATGGCCGTGTGCTCATATTTCAACGCAATATGTGTTTGTTATGCTACGTGTTCCAGAAAATATAAGCAGAATGTGAGCTTAAGATGGTTTTAGTACTATTTTGAAAAGGCCTTTGCTGGTCTTTTTAGATATAAATTAACTTTTTTTATAGATATATATAGTTTCTTTAAAATATTTCTAAAATCCTTTATTTGGTGAAATAGTTCAAATGAATACAAGTAAATATACTGAATGTCACCCATGTCAATATTTTGCTAAAAAATGATGCAAAATTTGTCTAGTATCAAATCTTTGCACAAAATTCAACACTGGGAATGCTGTTTTCTACATCCATTAAGACACTGCAGTAACTTTCAGTTTACAAGCCCATATGGTACAAATCACACAGTTCTCTGACATTATAGGGCTCTCCAATATCAGGCAGAATGAGATATGAAATGTCAAACATCTTTATCCAGTTCAAGATAGTTTGAAGTGCAAAAATGCTTGGAATACTGATTTCTGTATTGCTTGTAAATCTTGACAGTTTATTTCAGTCAGATGGAAATGTGTCTTGAATTTCTAGGGTAATCAACACAAATTTTCTATTCCTTATCTTTCTCTGTTCATATTTCAGGTACATTAGAATACCTCATTATCCCAGGTACCCTCAAAATAAAATTGAACGGTTACTGTGAATCTAATGCACAATACTGGACTTAACAAAGTTCAGAGAGTCTTCAAATTAAACCTTCAACAAGATGCTTAATATTGCCAGCTGCGGAGATATCCTAGAACCTTACTCACTGTCCCTAGATGAGGCTCTTGTCTAAAGAGCTGGTTTAGAAAATGAGTCATTAAGCCATGGAAACATATTTTTGTATCATGGAATTCCATGAAAATATCTATGATAATATTTTTTGTTGGAAAGGTGCTGTGACAGCATTTAGGTATGTTCTAACTGAGGGAGATTCCTCAGAATATGAAATCTTCTTCTTTATTCTTCCATGTAGAAAAAGAATTCCTCTAACTCTACTTAAAAAGAAGGATTATTTTAGGTTTTCTTATGACATAAATTTTCTACTACTTTTACATACAAAGTAGATATTAAAAAGGGGTTGGCAGTACCGAAGCATCTAAAAGATAATGTTAAAAAAAAGGTTAATTTAGGCAAGTGATGACAGTATATAGATAGCAGATACCACTTACCTAAGAAATACATTTTAGTTTTTCTTTTTACTTCCATTAAATTTCAATTTCAAAACTTCAGGAATCGTACTCACTACAATTGGTAAATAGTAGATTTCAAAGGCAGAAACATACATCAATATCAAAACCATAAGTAAACAACCCCAAGATAAAACAAAAGAAAAAATTAAAACACAGTATGTTCAAAAAGATTTGCTTTTCAAGAATATACCTCTGTTTTCTGGTTGTTTTTCAGTCTTGGAGCTGCCTCCTCTAACAATTTTCTATTTTCTATTTACATTAGGGGAGAGAATTTGTTTTGCAATGTTGCTTTTACAGTTATAAGATGGAAGCAAAAGATTAGTGCCATGAAGATAAAAGTATTTACATAAGACTTTCACACTGGAGTTTTTATAGTCACAGATTCTCTTTTTTCATTCTTATATTGTGATCCACATTACTACAGAGTAATGCCCAGCTTTTGAAAATGTGTCTTTACTTGTGGGAAAAAGGAAAAAAAAAGCACTGACTCACTGGTTTTTATTAGGTAAGGAAAATGATATCTGCAAACTATGACATAAAACAAATTTTCAAAACATACTTGAGTATTTTCTTCCATGCATAACTAATTTAAGTTGTAGGGTTTGCAAAAATTAATGTGTACATACGCAAAGTTATTAAAAATATTTAACATTAGATATTTAACTTCAGACTCTGTATTAGAGAACTGAACTGCCTATGATCTATGCGACCTGGAAAGGGAAATTCCTAGCATGTACACTAGGAGCTGACCCATCCCATTAATGAGAACCTAATGCTTTAACCTGCTGCTTAAATACAAGGAGTGTATAACCCCTAGCAGTGTGAGGCTGCTTCCATTTTGTGACTTGCTTCTACTGAAAAGGTCTGCAGTGACCTTTTCTTTTGGCTGTACTAGAGTAATCTTTGTGCAATAGTGCATGAGAACATGTAGGACAGTGAACAGAGAAAAGTAATAAGAAAGAAGGTGTTAGGATATCTCACCCCTGTCTGGTGTTGGAGGCTTCAGAAGGAATTGCATGGTACTATTGTGAGAGGATGAGTACATGGAGAGGAGTGAGACTTAACAGCGCATGTATTCAAAAGCAGAAATTGTGATGAGGTAGAAATAGGAGAGCAATATCTGGAGTTGCAGGAAAGAACAAGTTTCTAAGCTTCTAGGGTGTAATATAAGCTCTTTTCCTCATTTAACTAAGGAAAAGGATTGCTATATCACTGAATGTTTCATGAAGGCTTATGGTAAGTCATATGTAATTGATTTATTCTTTCCTGTATTCTGAAGTCCTTCACTGAGTTCCCTACATTGTCCAAGGTCATAGATCTTATACAGCAGCTACCTGAGTTTCTGAATTTCTGGATTGTGTTATAAGAATAGGTGTTTCCATCATCAGTTTCTCACACCAGTTGACACAATTTCCAAGCATGAGACATAGCTGGTTGGGTCAAACTAGGAAAACAAAAGAATTGTAATTTTTTTGGCTCTTAGTAGCCTAACCATGACACGTGCAAAATAAATACACAGTGGTGAACACACAGTTCAGATTAGTAGATCTCTTTTTCATATCTGAGAAATTCTAGACTGTATAATCACACCAAAGTTACTATCCCTATGATTTGTAAAAGTATTTCAGCATACTGGTCTTTTCCTGGGTAAATTTTTGTGAAGCTAGTGAATGTTTGAGCTTCTGAAGTAAGATAAAGCATAAAAGAACATTCATATATTTGTGGGGTACTTGGCTCAAACAGGAGTTTTTGCCAAAGATTCAGACTGCATGCCAGGAAGAATTTGAAATACATGAATTTGGGAGGGAAATCAAAGGGCTGAATGCTTACTCTCTGGGGCTTATGTATGTGTGAGAGAGAAACAGATGGAATAACACAAAAGTACTGAGAGAATGCAAGCAAGGAAACTCTAGAAATATCCACAGAAACAGGAATTATTCTGCAATTGAACAGTCTGGAATAGTACTCTGTATCCTTCATTCTGGTTTATCACTTCTGTCTAGTCTTTGTAGAAACTTGTGTGAGCCCTGTACCATGATACTGACAGAACGTTGAAGAAGATTGCTTTTAAAAAGAGAGTGGTGAGAAGATCAGATGCCTGAGGATGGTGCCTAAGCAAAACTAAATTCTTCATTTGAGAATAGCAATGATCTGCTTGAAAACGGGAGTTGAGGATGAGGAAAGACATCTCAGGAAATCTCAGATGGCATTGCCCAACAACATTTAGGTAATGGAAAAATTCCTTTGGCCTTTGGTCCTGTTGATTTAAGTATGTAAAACTAGAAAGTAATTTGAAATAGTCTGTGTATCTGGAATTGTGGTCTTGCCAGGTACCTATGTGAAGCCAAAAACCTTGATATAGTCTTGTAGCACATAGAAAGAAAATGGACAATAAGACTTCTTATGTAATATCCTCTGATGTGACATAACTTTCTAAAAGAGAAAAGATTGCGATAAATTACTAAGGGAGTTGTTCTAAAAATTTCTGACATATATCTTTTCTGGACTCAGGGTAGGATGATGATACAGGTGAAATACTCAGTAAAATGAGTGACACAGTGGAGTACATCACAGCGTCATAACCCAGAACCAGGAACTGGTTATGAGGCAGCTGATGTTTTTCTGTGCTCATGTTTATGATTAGTGCACCCTGTTTCTCCTTGTTGGGCCCTTGTACATTTAATGGAAGTTATTTTGCACCATCATGTTCACATATTTAAAAATGTCATTACATATTATTAGCTGTATTGATTATATGCAGCCAGCTGCATTCAGATTTTTATTTTCCACTGATGTTTTCTACTATTTATCCATTAGCAAGTGCAAGTAGAACTCCTTCCCTGCCTTCATGAGCCTGAACTTTACTAGGTCAGAGCCCCAGGGCTTTGTGAGGAAACAGTCTGGGGGTTTTATAAACCAAATAACCTCAAGCTGTTCAATAAAATGTTTAAAATGTGAGTACTGTACCACTAGTGTCATTAGGACCTCAAATGTGCAACTCTGTGGCTATCCTATTTCTAATACAATATGAAATTATAGATATTTCTACATAATATTGATTTATGAGACCTAGCAATAAAATAACATATGCAGATGGTTTCTAGAATGCACTTGGAGCACCTCAGAAAGATTTTCACAGTAAGCGGCACCTTTGCATAGCGGGATAAACTCCAGAGACAAGTGTGCTACATTAGTATCAGTGTCAAGCTGACATTTCAGGGTCAGTGAATAAATATCCTGAAGCCCAAGTGTTTATTTTTTAGAAATTTTTTATATAATGACCTTGACTTTACATTGTTTTTCAGGTATGCATATGACCTCCATCCAAATCACAGTTTGCTGTGATTTACCTCAGAAATATCATTCCTGCACTATTAAAATGAATTAATCAAAGCTTGATACCGTGTTTTTTCTTTCCCATTTGCACTTTCATTCTTTCTCATGTGTTGATGAAACAGAGAAAGGACTTTGAATTATTAAAGCACATGCACCCACACATTCATACACACATATATATTCATCTATATATATAGGATTTATTTCCCTGATCTCAAATTTGTAACCATATGATACATAAAAATGTATAAAAATAAGGAAGACCCAGTTCACTATCAAACCTGTTGGTAATTTTTCATGCATGTCTAGCGAGGTTACTTTCCTGCTTACTCTTCAGGATGAAAGCAATTATACAAAGAGATTGTTTTAGAATTTACCCTAGTAGGGTTGCCATGAAACATATGTTTGCCCATAGAAGATACAGAGATGTAGTCACCAAATCCTAGAGATCTACAGACTATGATGCTTGTAAGGAGAGTTTTCCACTGTTTTTCTGAAAGCAGAACGCCGTTCTTCAGTGATAATGAAAAATAATCCCTTCATTGGAACATTCTAGGGCAATCCCCAACTGTATGAAGTTTAATGAGAGTGACATATTTTCCACTTGGGACAGGGTAATTCTGGCTATACATACAAACTGGGGAACAAGAGAATGAAGAGCAGCCCTGCAGAAAGAGATGTGGGGGTCCTGGTTGATGGTTAGTTGAATATGACCCAGTAGTCTGCCCTGGCAGACAAAAGGACCAACTGTGTCCTGGGATGCAACGGGCACAGCATTGCCAGCTGGCCAAGGGAGGGGAATGTTCTGTTCTACTCTGTTCTAGTGCATCCTCACCTCAAGCGCAGTTTTTGCGCTACTCAATGTAAGAAGGACATCAAACTATGCGTGTCCAAACGAGAGCAAACAAGGTGGTGAAAGGCCTCTAGAGCAAGACTTAAAAGGAGTAGCTGAGTTCACTTGGCTTGTTCAGCTTGGGGAAAAGAAGGCTGAGGGCTGACTTCGTGGTTGCCTACAGTTTCCTCAAGGGTGGCAGCAGAGGGGGTGGTGATGATCTACTCTCTAGTGAGCAGCAACAGGGCACAAGGAAATGGAATGAAACTGAATCAGAGGATGTTTAGGTTGGACATTAGGGAAAGAGACCATGCTGAGAGGGTGATCAGTCACTGAACCAGGGTCCCCAGGAACATGGTCATCACACTAAGCCTGTCAGAGTTCACAGGAAGTCTGGACAAAACTCTCAGTTACAGCATTCAGTTTTACGTGGTCCTGTGAGGAGCAACGATTTCGACTCAATGATCCTTATAGGTCCCTTCCATCTTGATGTATTCTACGAACCTATTCTATGATTCTAAGTCATAGAAATTTAAGTTTTCAATATGAAATGAAAGAACTAAAATCTACTTGCAGCTGTTACTAAAGCAGATATGTGCATAGTAAATGCGGTATCAGCAGCTGTGTACCACACTTATTATTTAACAAAATTCTGAAAAGATGTGTTTTTGTGATGATTGGGATAGGGTCTGGGTAAGGGGGGAATTGACAGATGATAATTATTAATTATTCACAGGAATCTGGCTGCTACTTATTTTATCTCTATATTGTGACTGAGAAAGTTGACTTCTAATCTGATTTGGGTTCTTTGTATTTTTATAAAGTTACTGTTAATACTGTTAGCTTAGAAAACATACTAGTGCTTATGAAAAGAAGACAGACCAATCATGTTATAAGATGAATATCTTTGTTTCTACACTGAACAGAATTCATGGAATAATACAAACAATAGCAGTTTAAGGTATACCATACTGTCAGTCCATTAGGAACATGGTCAGGTCTGATTATGAAGAACATGTTGTCATGGATAAGATCTTTTTAAATCATAGACAAGGATCTGGACCTATGCCCTCTGTTGCTTATACATCGTGTCAACTTTCCCCACATTTACCTGTATCAGGAACAAAAAAAAGGATGATTGGACTCTACACTCCTCTGGTACCTTCTAATTCCTTTGAAATACTTTAGTAAAGGGGACAAGGCAGAGCAGCTTTAATGTATCCTGGAATCATTTGGCAACTTAACTCAATGGATTGATTCAATAAGACATACACATAGGAGAGAATGCAGCCTATATGTTCATGTGTACACATGATGACCTTGGCTGCTGCACTGACAGCAGTACAGCTGTGTTACTGCGGTGTCAGCCAGGGATAGAAATACATTTCTCAGAAGCTTTCCACTGGCTTGATGATTTCTTTACTATGTTTCATTTTGCAACACCAAACATGCCATATAGAGACATTTTCATGCTGCATCATAAATTATCTGATTTAACCTCTAGGTTGAAACCTTGGTCCTTTAAAATCTGTGGTATTTTCCTAGGATCTCACCTGCCCTGAAATTTCATTTTGATATCTATTTAAGACATGTTTTGTGGCCAGTTTTTCTTTTGTTTTCATGGATTCATGTTGCATGAAATTTTTGAGTTGGAATTTAATAGATTTAAGGATTCTGCTATTTCATTTGTTGTAGTGGGTTTTTTTCAATTAATATCTTGAAAAACTGACTTTTTAATTTCAACTTGTGTTTTAACTTGTTACATAGTAGAAATTTGGGTTCTATGAGACTGATAAAGACTAAAGAATTTCCAAGAAGAGAAAGTTACAGATATGTATTACTCTCCTCCCTTTTTTTTTCCTTTCTATGTATGCAGACCCATAAAAATATCTCCAAGGATGTCCTTAAGTAGTTTACTGGTTCTACTTAATTGTCACTGATTAGTTCCATACTTTTCAGCATTTCAATTCAATATATGATAAAGGTTTTCCAACTGGCATTTCTGTTCTGTGTCAAACATGAGAGCTAAGAGCAAGTTTTAAATAGGTTAATCTACCTATTTTTATTACGGTTGATACTTTTAAACATCAAAGGCTTTAGCCTTTAGCTCCCTGGATGACTGATTTTATTTGCAACAGGTATCTAATTCTTCATGTTATGAGTCTATCTACTTTTCTACTTTCTCAGTGATGGTTACTGGTGAACTGAACTGGAATATTTGGTCTCAACTACCTTTTAAACATTGGTAAATAGTTACTTCACAAAAGCTCTCTTATTTATCCATCTTTTCAGATGGGAAAACACTTTTCTCAGAATTGATGACTACTTATTTTTCAGCTAAAGTAAATACAGATCTATATCTCTTTTCATTTGTGCAAGAAGCTGACACATTCTGTCACAACATAAAATGAGTAAATGGGAAAGTGACAGCTTCCTGGCAAAATTTTAAAGAGATAAACATCTATTTTTGTTTAAACAGCTTCTAAAAAAAATGGATAGAAGCTTTCCAAGCAGAAAGGATGTGGAATATATAAATGTTGCACACTGGCAAATGAATGCACAAGATCCTGATACTTCTTATTTCCCTTACAGTTTTCACTATATTTGTCCATTACCTAGTATGAAAAGTTTAAAAAACGTACAGGTATTATTAGCTTAGATATGTGAAACTATACAGCAAACACCTCATTTTCTTATTTTCCAAAAGAATAGATAACCAAATTAAAAAACCTCAAACAACCTCTTCCAAGCAGAAATGTATTTTTGGATAGCTGCACACTGTATTGGGCTTATTTGGAAAGGTTTTGGTAGTGGGGGAAGGGATGTAGACATGTGGGTTTTGTGAGAATAGATCAGGAGCTGCCTCCATGTTGGGCAGAGCCTGCTTCAGCCAGCTCCAAAATGGACATGCCGTTGCCCAAAACAGCCAATCATTGATGCTGGTAGTGCCTCTGCAATAACATTTACGAAAGGGTAAAAAATTAAGTATGTCAGTTGTGAGAGAGGAGTGATAATATGTGAGAGAAGGAACCCTGCAGACACACAGGTCAGTAAAGAAGGAGGGGGAGGAGGTGCTCCAGGCATAGGCGCAGATTCCCCAGCAGCCCATGGTGAAGACCATAGTGAGGCAGGTTATGTCCCTGCAACCCATGGAGGTCCATGGTGGAGCAGACATCCACCTGCAGCCCTCATGCTGAAGCAGGTGGATATACCCTGAAAGGAGTCTGTGCTGGAGCAACTTCTTGCAGAAGCTGTGGTCTGTGGAGAGGAAGCCATGCGGGAGCAGGTTTTCTGGCATGAACTGTGGCTGGTGGGAAACCTACTTTGGAGTAGTCCACTCCTGAAGGACTGCAGCCCATGGGAAGGACCCACATTGCAGCAGTTTGTGAGTGACTGTCTCCTGTGGGAGAGACCCCACACTGGAGTAGGGTAAGAGTGTGAGAAGGGAATGGCAGAGAGGAAGTATTATGGACTGACTGTAATTCCCACTTCCCCTGCCCCTGTGTGGCTCTGGAGGAGGAGGCAGAAGAGTCAGGAGTGATGCTGAATCTGGGGAAAAGGGAGAGTGGAGATAAAGTGGAGGTAAGATCACAGATTTTAATACCCCTGGATTCAAAATAATTTGGAATGTTATTGGATTCTTTTTGCTTAAAATTAGAAAGAGGATGAGATATCAAAAGTTTTTTTACTGTGTTTCTAAATGTAGAATTCAGAAACAATGAGGAGAAAAAAAAAAGAAAAGATAAATGAAAAAGAAATCTCATAAGGAAGATAACTACGTGTTCAGGAAAATAAATGTGAATGTGGGACTGGGTAAAGGATAAGTTTGGAGAAAACATACAGCAGCCTAGAAGAGGTCAGAGACAAGATTATACTGTTGTGTGAAAGGAAAGCAGGAAAGACATTTGTTGAAGAAAGGACGCCAGAATTTGAAAGGTAAGGAAGAACTGGAACAAAAGTGAAATGCTTGGGGTGGGGAAAAATACTAAAATCAAAAGAAAGATAAAGATCTGAATAAAGAAAGAAGAACCATTGTATAACCTTTAAGGTCCCTTCCAACTCAAACCTTTCTATGATTCTATAATCTAGTCAAAGATCACAGAGTTAAGTGGTGTGAGAAAACAATGAGATAAAACAAAGTTGCTTTGGTTTATGCTGCTGGGTTTATATGTTTCTTAGGCTTCATCTTTAGCCTTACAAAGCTGAAAGGAGACTGTTTACAGGGATTATTGTCCACGACCTGTATGCATTTTCTTTCATTTAGAACACTAGATACCTCTGAAGTTGACATGCTTCTGTTTAGCTGTTGGCCAACACCCCTGAGCATGAAAGTGATTTCATTAGCTCAGTTTTGCAAATCAGGAAATTGAGGTAGGGACCAATGTTTTTCCTGGGGCTTCAGTGCAGTCACATTGATAAAGCCAGGATAACCACATTCGAAACCTAACACTGAAATTTTAGGCTCAAGATGCTCTCATTTTGCTTGTGCGGTTGTTGAAATATATTGCATTTAAACTCGTTGAGATCAGTGTAGGAGCTCACTGAAGGAGAGTTGGTCTTCGATTTAACTATAGTATATCTTCAATTTCCATCAGTGTTTCTCACTTAACAGTAGAGGACAACTCTTCAGCAAGCATCTGCAGTGTCAGTAATTCCATTAACAAAGAAGCCACTGTATTATCAACATACTGTAGCTTCATTTTAATGTGTCATTTGCACTTCAAAGTCACATAACTTTTATTATGGTAAATCAATTAAAACTATTTCTCATGATAATTTATCTTCTACAGAGTTTATCATCTCAGAGAATGCAATATTTCCCAATTTAACTTCCAAGACAAAAGTGATGTAATTTGAATGCCTTTTACTGAGCTTATTAAGCATAAAGATCACAGAAATTTCAAACCCTGAAAGATAACTGTTTCATCTATGTGATAAAATGGAAGTCACATTTTAGTAGCTTACTGGAGGTAGTAGGAGACAGTATGCTAATTAGTAATATAACCTCATTTACTCATTTGATATGTCTCTTGTTTTAAATGATAGTCTGTCTAGAATAGATATCCAGCTTGATACTAATATGAAAAGGAAATCAAGTGAAGCTACTGTATATTCAATAAAGTGTGTGTAGCATTCATTTGATTATGCTTTTCTTTGAGTATTTGCAATCCAGGAATCACCTTGAAATAAAGCAAACATTTTCTTGCAGTGAATAACAGAGTACATATAGAAAAATTCCCATTCAGAAGGGAGAGATGGTTCAGATCCTCAATTAACACAAGTTGTCACAACTCCAGGGAAGTCAGGAGAAAATGTACGTTTAGGAGCTGAAAATCTGCTGATGTACAAGTGTTAAAAAACCCTAAAAACATGAAAAAACAAAAAAACTTGAAAAACCCAATCGGTGTACAACCACCATCCCCTTGAAATCTTGAAGAACAAATATAAGATGAAAAGTTCATCTGTGTCTTTAGTGAATGTATTTGAGTATGATTGTTTCTTTAGTGGCAGAAGGTTTGATTTTCATATGCTTTTTATTTTGAATGTGCTTGGGGCACCTACCCTCTGACTTGTGCTCTTGGCTATTCAAAAGATTTTGAAAATGCTGATAGTCTCTAATTCCTATCTCTTCTCCACCTGAAAATGCTGGGTTCACACATTACATTATAATATGAGTGAAACTAACAAATAAGAAAATAATAACCCTTGACTCTCTTAAAATTAGATCATGCAAGTGTACACAGAGCAACAGCAAAACCAGTCCCAACAGCTAGTCAGGCTTCTGGTCCCCTTTCTTTGTCACTGCACTAGCAGTAAATAATTGCAGCACCTAAGCCCTGGACTTTGCTCAGGGAAAGGGAGGGGAAGGCAGAGCTGTTTCTGGGCAATGTCTGTCATTTGTTGGCCTATGCCCCATCCCCCATGGTTCACACACACGTTGGTGCACGGTAGCTCTCAGCTAGAGTGTTTTCGGCCGGAGTAAGATCACTGGGAAGACTGGGCTGCTCTTTGAACTACAGCATAGGAACTATTTAGAGGTTTCACATAAATTTAAACCCCTTGACTTGGCTTTTTTTTTTTTATCTCTGTTTCTGAAACTGAAGTATAAAGAGGTGCTTCTACCATGGGTGGAATTTATGCTTATATATCACATGGTGAAGATGCTTCTCTGAAGTTGCCATTTTGCACCCTGAAAGACTAAAATGCTGGAAGTAGTCTGTCTCACTTACTCTACAGTACTTTTACTGGGAAAAAAATTAATTCTGTGTCTTACTATGCTGCCTTGCTCATAAAAGTACAGCAATATCTTATCAGTTCATTCTTTTGGCCGTAAGATCTGGAGATCTGGAGATCTAACTACATGAAAGGGATGATGAATATATGTATATAAAAAGGAAATTTAGACTGAAAATCTGCCTTAATGGTGTGATTTATTGGACTACATTAGAGTGTCCCAAGGGAGGGGATAGAAGTTCCATTAAATAATGGAAAAACACATCTCCTGAGGACCAGAACATATGGGAACTAAACACAGGAAAACTGAACAGATTTTATCTAAGCTAGAACTGGCCACTTTCTCCTACCATTACCGTATTCCCAAAGGAGCAGCAGAACAGATATGCAACATTTTCCTACCATTTGTATTTGTATGGTATAAACAGTATGAAGTATGTTCTAAAATAATTTCCCTTGATGATGATTATTTGTTAGTATGCAAACTAACTGGTTTAACAATAGGAATATTGTCCTGAAATTAACCATTTCATGTTATAGCCATTAAAGGAAGCAACGAATGAGCTGTTCCGTTGTATAACCAGCCTGGCAAGTGCTTGCTGAAGAACCATGTATTTAGGACTTGAATTTGCACAAATTGAAGGGAGTTTTGCTATTGACTTCACTGGCTACAGTCAAAGTTTCATTTTCTCAGGATATGCTCAGGCCTTTTTGGGACTGGTTATATTTGACTTTGCTCAATATGTGGAAGAAAACACTTAGTATCTTATTGACAAAATCCATTGGGTCTAGGCCTACTCACTGCTGAAGTCATTACTCTCCAACTAACATTTTGAGAACAGAATTACATTTTTAAGGACCCAAATATCCCTTGCTTTGTATTTGGTTTAGTCATCTGCACTTTAGAAAATGAAAATAGAATCCTGCTCTATCACTGCTTTCGGGCTTACAATGCAATGGTTCTTCCTTTGCTTTGATAAAAGGAGAGTCTCATCAACATTATATATTTCAGCTATTGGAGAAGCAAAGACCCACTTATGGAAGGTTACTTATAAGAATTCTTTTTTCATACACTAGAATTATGCATCAAGACATTTGGACTATAATGCAAAAAGCTGCCTATCTATTATATTACCACCTGAATGCGTTATTAAAATGTTACTGGAGTGCTGCACTTTGATGGTTTCATGCAGTCAGAACCAACAAACAGCATTTTAGAATCCCTTCTTTGCATTACTATTCTTGAGGATATTGATTTTTTTCTAATAGCCTTTCTGAACATTCTTGGGTTCAATGATATTTCTTTATTCCCTAATTACAGAAAGCTTACTGAAGATAATACTTTTTTGAAAGACTTTTCTTTCTCAGTTTAGTTTTGCTTTGATATGCTCACGTTTATGTAAATAAAGATCTGTTTACTCAGTTTCAATATACAGTAGCCTTAAATCAGAGAAAGGTTATAATAAATATGAAACTAGAACATTCCTTTTTGTAAACACATCTGCAAGCCTGACTGCATCTCACTAAGCATTTTATAGGTTTATTACACTACTTGGCTCACATTGAAGTCACCTCAAATTTTATTTTTATTTTTTTCTAACCATCATATAAATAAACTTTGGCTTCTGTTTAGACTGGAAAAGATCCAGTATCTACTTATAATCTACAGATTCAGGAAAACATAATGGTTATTACTGGTAGTAAGGCTTTTCTCTACACCTGCATGTCACATTCTAAACTTTAGTGGGGTCAGCAGAGGCACCACTTACTAGAACTTCATTGTGTGTTTTATGTAGAGACATGAAGCTTAAATGAATTGTCTTCCACTTGTGTAAATGCGAAAAGTTTAGAGCAAAGTTAACTGACGGGCATAAATATATAACCAGGTGGTTATATACTTATATATATATATATGTACACACACACACACACACACACACACACACATATATATATGTATATAACTGACCCACAATAAATGGTTTCAAAACATCCAGTTGCTGTAGTTTGACCAAGAGTCCAGATAACAATTATAAAAATTGCTTGTTTATTTCAGTTCTTTTTTTCCCACTTTACAGCTTAGGTGCTTTTGAAGAGTTTAATCCTTAGCTGCTGAATAACTGGTTCAACAAGCTGTTTAAAACAACCTAGATGATCTTTAAGGTCCCTTCCCAACCAAACTATTCTATGATTCCATGATTCTCTGTACAACACTTAAGAGTGCATTAAGGCATTCTTGAGAATGCACGATCAATTTAATGAGACATATACTATATACTGAAGAGTATTAGACTTAAAAGATTATATTCTTTTTTAACCAGGATGCTAGACTTTGCAAACCCATTATCTTCTGCATAAACTCAACATCTGCAACAATGTCAATGTCAAATCCATTAATGACAATACCTGTGTTGTGGCTCACAAGATTCTTGCATGCATAAAAACTATTAATGCCTTATCAACATGAACAGAATGTTACTTGTTATTTAAATATAGAATGTTATTTAAATTTTATTATATTTATAATATTAATATTGATAGTTATTATAAGTTGTTATCTGCAGCTAGCTAAGATAGCAGCAATTTTTGGAGGACAGTATTATAAGAATTGTATTTTGCAAGACTAATATTGGAACTTAGCTACTTGGTCAGCTGGATTGGAAAATTTTAATTTATCAGTGTAGAGCGTTATAAAAAGTCAATATACTTAAGATCAATCACATCCTGCTTTTGTTTGGTTGTATGTAGAACTGCCTAAAAGCTTAAAAAAATACACAAATAATTTACTTAATCTTGGTACTGCTTGTAAATCTTCAAGTAATAATTATTTATTAAATATTTACTTGAGGTGAAAATTAGACTTCAGGAATTGAAAAAAGATTCAAAGATGCTTGGATCTGTAAGGCTTTTCTTTGTTAAATCTAAACTTTAAACCAGTCTCTTGAGATTCATCTTGTTTCTGTGAGCCCCAGGGAATAGCAGGAAATTCATACATATTTAATATTAGGCAAATCAACCAATGCAGTAACCATGCTAAAAGAACAATTATGCAGACTATTTATGTAAATATGGAGTAGAACTTACGTGTTTTTATTTAGAACATTGGAAAGACTTGTAAATTATTTAATTTGAGAAGACATGCTTTCAAGTGATTTTCAGCAATTTATCTGCAACACATATATCATAGAAAATATTTTAATATATTTTTATTTTCATATTAATTTCAACCATAATTAGGTTAGGACTAGTATAATCTTCAGAGAACTGAATTGCTTTGTCTTTTATGGAAAATACATACAAATATCTGTTTATACCAGAAAGAATTTATTTAACATTTTATTTAACAAATTTTTTTAAACTACAGAAATGTGGAAAAATTATTTAACTCTGTGTTTCTATTAATAAAAAATCTACAGTTTTAACAAATATCAGAACTTTAAAAATCTGCAAATGCGTTTTATGTTTTCCTGATCTAACCTAACGGTGGAGGATGACCCATATTTTAATGAGACCAGAAAACAGTCTCCAGTTATCTTCCATCCCCTAGATATGCTTCTAGAGTAACAGTAAAAGGTATTCACAAAAACCATGAATTCACCCTTTCAGAAACTACTTTCTTGTTTTAGTGTCATAGTTAGTCCTCAATTATTCATGTTTCTTGTGAAGCCTGTTATTAGTTGAAGAAACTCTTGCATTTAGAGATGTACTGAAACATGGTGAAGAAACAATGTCAAGAATTAGGGTCACAGAACAACTTAATTCTGAGAAGGGTCAGAAAGTTCTTATTAATTTAGGTCAGTTCAGAACTTCACAGCCATTACTTTCCTGCAAAACGGAGATAACTGACTTGGCAGTAAACAGGTCTTCTAAGTCAAAATGTAAATGTAGAGGTTTTTTATAATCAGTTGATTTGACAAAGCCATTTCAGGGGCTTATTCTGGCCAGGTATGGTTGGTAGTCTAAACCATAGACATCTAGACTCTTTCACAGCCACTTTTCTGATTTATTTAATATGTATGTCAAGTATAAGATGTATTTTAGTCTAAACATGAAAGCTTTTCATTGACTGTAAGGCAAACCAGGATGACTAGCTCACCTAGTCACTCAAGTAACTCCAATGGTAGTGTCTGCAGTGTAGACATCTGTATTTACCTCTGCTAACTCTCCATGCAATTACACCTCAGCTTCACTAGATCTGTACTGTTATATTAGCTACTTGACTTTGGGTTGATTCCAGAATGATAAAGTCTGTCAAAAAAAAAAAAAAAAAAGGCAAATTGAGGATGGTTTCATCTAGAACTCTGCCTTTACATTTTCGAGCCATTTGACTGGCAAGGCTAGTCAAAACTGCGCAAAGGTGCTTAACAATATACTGTGTAAAAACACGGCCAAAGGGTGTGGATGCTTAGAATTAGGTCCTTCAATTAGGTTCTTCAGTTAAAAAACCCAACTTGAAAACTGAAAATCTTAAAACTTAAGTGTGCAGAGCTAGTACTTCTTTTGAGAGGTGCATACGTGTGGCTGAAATCTCACCAGATTTCTGAAACTAGTTTTTTTCACATCTAATCAGAAGTGTGTCAGCTATTAAGGCTTCCTAGAAAAACTCCAAGTGCAGTTAAGTAGAATGGGGTTTACTAAACAGTGCAAGCATAACTGCTTTCATTTGAGGTCAGAAAAACGGAATCAACCTTTATTTTCTTATAAAAGCTCAGTGATTAGAATATTTACCTGAGTTTCAATCCCTCTCTGTCAAGGAAGATTTTGTCCTAGTTCCTCTTTTAGAGTACTACACAACTAACATAGAGACAACGGAAATAAAAAAGGAAAGAAAGTAATTCTCTTGTTCTTTTAAGAAATTACCTTTTAGCCTATCTGGTCAGGAAGGTACACATAGAAACAAGACAGTGCTCCAAAAATTAAGAAGCATAGCTGCATTTACCTTTTTCTGTATCCAGCAGGGACAAGCATTTTTATAGGGTGGCAGTAATGAATAGGATAAATCTGAACATAGGGATGAAGAGATGTACCTTAAAACTCTTTCTTCAGTACTTTTTTATCGGTGCCAATTTTTAATTGTTTATAAGACGGAAAAAAAAAAAGTAAGATAAAAAGCAGTCTTAGGGACAAGGTCAGAATCTAGGAACTGTCTTTCTGAAATCAGTTTAGCACTTAGCCTCGCAGATCCATCTCCGTGGTTGTATTCATAAACTTCTGGTGTTCGAGAATGAAACTAACAAGTAGCTAATTTCCTCTGTAGTTTCAGTGTATCTCTTAACTCTCACAAACAGAAATAATAATTTTTTCATTTATTTTATGTAGAATTTGGCTTTGCCTTTGTCTTTTCAAGGAAAACCAAAAGATGTATTTGTACCTGACAGGCATGGTGTTGTGAGCCTTGCAACTAATATCCCTGCCTTTACTGCTGTTTTCTGCCTCTGTTCTGCTTACATGCTAGAAAAGCCCACAGTTCTAAAGTGCAATTAAAGAGTAGTATTAATTGAAGATCATCTGGAAGAAATCCAGATGTTACTGGATAAAATAAAGACGTTATATAAATATAAAATAAAGACGTTATATAAAATAAAGACGTTACTATATATTAACTGTTACTGTTATCCTAAAAGAGACATTGGTTCATCGGTTCAATTCAGACAGAATTTAAAAAAAAAAGTGATAGATTCCTGAGCAAAACAGTATAAAATATGAAACTTCAGTAACCACAAAGAGATACAAGAACAATTTTACCTACTCTGGACTGCTTCGTACTGTAATATATGAATGCTTCATACTTTAATCCTGAGAAAGTCATGCAGCAATGCAGATTGGCAATTACAATGATGTGGATTTCAAAACATAATTTAATTATTTCATAGCTAATAATTTGACATTTATTTTTACATGAACACTCATGAGGTTAGTACTTTTAAAAACAGTATGTAATTTTTTTCATTGTTTACTTCCCAATATTCTAATTTGTTAATTATTAATTGAGCTACAGTTCATACTATGGGATATTTTGATTTATAATGCATCTTTGACTTGAATTATATTTAATAATGTTTTAATTATGTTTTAAATTGATGTAGGGACACAGTCCTTAAATCTTTCTTTTCTGATTGGAAGATACTATTCATTAGAAAACTTTAAAAAACACTGTAGGATTCTCAGGATATTTCTGCACAACTTCAATAATAATTCAGTTTGGTTTTGCAACAGATAAAAAAGCCCAACATTATTACGATAGCTTTTGACATTAACTAAAATGATACTATCTTGGTAACTGCATTACAGAAGGCCATTATTTTGTTTTGTTGCTTGTTTTAATATAAATTATTAGTCATGTACCTAAAATAGTGTGTGTATGTAGGCATATATACACTTTTGTGATTTGACCTTGGTTGCCTTCCAGATGCTGACCCACCTGCTCTTGTACTTCCCCTCCTCCACAGTACAGGGTGATGGGAAAAGGATGGGTCAAGATAGAGACTCAGGATTGCTTATCCATGGCTGTCACAGGCAAAACATACCCAATTTGGGGGAAATTAATTTAAATTACTGCCAATTTATTAATAATATAGTTGATTGGTGAAAAGAAAGACAAAAATTAGAAATACCTTTGGCTCTGCTCCTTTTTCCTAAACTCAACTTCGGTCCTTCATTTCTGATCCCTTGACCTTCTCACCCTCCAGCATAACACAAGGTGATGCGGTACAGGGCTTGTGGTCAGTCCATAACAGTTCCTCTCTGCTGTTTCTTTCTCCATATGGAGACCTTCTTCCTTCCCAAGACCAGGCTGGATGGAGTTTTGAACAACCTGGTCTACCAGAAGATGTCCCTGGCAGGGGGATTGGACCTAGATGACCTTCAGGTCCCTTCCAATCCAAACCATTCCGTGATTTTGTGTTTTTCCCCTGCTCCAGCTTGGGCCCTTCCATGGACTGCAGTCTTTCAGGATGAATCAGCTCCACTATGGTTTCTCCCATGGGCGTCAGGGGAATTTCTCCTCTATCTTGTGGAAGACTGTCTCTCCTCCTTCTTCTTTGACCTTGGTGTTTGTAGGGCTGTTTTTCACACTTTCCCCCCTGTTTCTCCTCTGCTGTTTAACATTTTGTCCTTTCTTAATTATGTTTTCCCTGATGTGCCACAACCTTGACTGCAGGGCTCAGCTGTGCCCTGACGTGGGTCCACTGGAGCCATCTGGAACTGGCTCACCTGCAGCTCCCCACTGCCAGCACCCTGACACCTAAACCAAATACAGTACATAAATATAAATATACCTCAAGATATACAGAATTTTCTCAATTTTCCCATTTTCCCAACAATAAGAGGATCCATAACAGGGTATCAACTTATGATCAATCAAACCACTCTCCTTTGGCATTACTTATAGCTGCAGTGCTCATTTGTTCAGTCAGTGCTGAAGGACCGACATTCAAAGCAATTAAAAACTAATGGTCCAGATAGCTGCCTTATCTTGCTTTTACACTGGGTATCTGTATTGTATTCATTGTATTGAATGAGTAGACCACGAGAATATGATCTGCAAGTGTTATTGGCAGGTTGAGTTCCTGTCTTTCAAATGCACGAAACCTCATATTAAGGGTTTCAGGTTCAATCTCTACAGGTGATCTCTGTTTAGATATATTACATGTGAGAGTAATAGAATGGAATGAAAGCTGATATAAAGAATTTTATTAAAAATACTCTTGCGTATTTATGCAATGTGAATACAGGAGTTTTTAATATACACGTTCATCATAGATTCTACCACAGAATGAGAAGCTAATTCTGCAAACACAATAGGGCTATTGAATCATAAATGTTACACTCATGACTAAAGTTTGTGACATCAAACTTCTACACGTGTCTTAAATCAGTGTAGTTATATTTTTCAATTAGTTTGTTATATTAGCATTATTAACATTATAGGTTTAACTCTATATTATCAACATATAGTTTCAAAAGTTCTTTTTAACTTTTGGGTCTATGCTTGTTTATACATCTAGCTTGCGCAACAAAACTACAAGGGAAAATTAGGATGCAGAAAGCTAAAGTAGGTTAGCAATGGCACAAGACCACCAGGTTTTCCAGTAACATCTAAATGAAAATTGAATTAATCTAAAAATCTGAAAGAGGTTACTGAGCTATGGTTCTCATGAACAGAAGACCACAGAGATGGGAACATAATTCTGCACTGATAGCAATGACAGATTTATCACAGAATTTCCCATGATTATGAACCTCTGTGCATTTTGTAGGCAATACTCTCTGCCATATGCCTACTGAAGCTTCTTGAAATGTTTAGTTCTTTGTTGACTGCTGAGGACTTTTATGTGTGCATTTATCCTTTGAAAGAATATATAGCCTTCTTTTTGCAATAAAATGGACTCCATTGATCTTGAAAAAATCAAAAGGTATTTCAATTATATGGATACACTAACAGTTTCTTATGGAACTTACTTCACTGTAGGTCGCTGTCAGACTGGGTTTTAGTTACATGGAAATTTAGAGTAGTTTGAGCATCTATGTAAATTTTGGTTGCCAAATGGTTGAATGCCTCCATAGACAGTGTTGAGCTTGCAGATGACCTAGGATGAATTTTAAGACAAAGTCGAAGTAGTAGATTTTGGGATTAGGTTTGGTTTGGTTTATGTTTTGGTTTCGTTGTTTGTTGTTGCTTGTTTGTTTATTTATTGTTGTGTTTGGGTGGGGTTTTTGTTTATGGTTTTGTTTGGTTTTTTTTTAAAACAAACTTATTATAGACATAGCTATTAATACACACATATTTAAAGTCGACTTCTCTTGGGGACCTATATTGAAGTAAAAATACACAAAATAAAAACAGAGAGAAATAACTTAGACCTGGAATCTGCATCATTGAATTCTAGCATTTTCATGGATTTAAACTCCTGTACTGCTTTTCTCAAATTCAAAACCACATGTACACTAGTTTATAATGGCCCACAACATGCAGATACACAGGTATATCCCAGCAAACAACCAAACTGTGAAATTTCTATACAGTACACATGCAGGCTAATGGTGAGACTGAGGTCAGATAGATGGTTGTTACAAATAGAAAAAAAAAAGTGTAGTGTAAGGGAATCCATTCTCAGATCCCAGAAGTTATAATAGCTCTCATGATTGGTTTAACTAAGGTTTTAAATACAGCTAATTGGATAATAAATGAATTAGAGGTGGATCCATAAGTATTCAAAATCTCCGAGCCTCTACAGCTAGCCATCTACATTAAAAAATCAACAGAAATGCCACATGAGAAAACAAAGTGAATATTTGGATTAGATTACTCTCTTTAGTTCTCAGAGAACTTAAAATTTCTTTTCCTGTACTTTAAAACTGATTCAGATAATGCTGATTTTCTCTGCCTTGTTGCCAAAAAAAAAAAAAAAGGTTAAGACTGGCACGCAAAGCCAGAAACTCAGTTTTCCTCATCTATTTTTTTCATGCACCAATGTCATAAAGTGAATGATAAAATTCTTATTTAAATTTGTGATAATTACTGAAATTACAAAATACCAATTGGAGCATTCAATATAGTATGTAAATTATGAATGGTAATTTGGACAAATTGATTAGATTCTAGCAGGTGAAATAGTTTGAGAAATGATGCCTGTCATCTAAGCTTTTTGACAGGAGTCAAAGAAACTGAATTTTTTTTTAAGAGATACCTTTTAATAGAAATAGAATTCTATAGGAATGCTCTTTTTCTGTTCCCAGGGTCCAGTTATGAGCTTGGTGAATTGTGGAATAAACTGTATCTACTTCTTCTCTTTATTTCCAGACATTGCTCCTGAGTTAGGATCACTTGGTACTTTATTTTAAATAAATATATATCTATATACGTAATTTTTTGAAAATTAATCTTCTGAGAATGAATTAAAAAGAAGTATTTTAAATAAAAAAAGTTTATGAAACTTTAATTCTAAGACATAAATTTATCCCTAGGAAGAAAAACCAACCTAAAATAAAGGGTATAGTAACTTTAACATACTTCAGAAAGTTTCAGCCATCCAGCCTCTGTAATGTCAAAGTGAATAGTGTTGATAAAATTCCCAAACTCCTGGAGAATGCATCCACAAACACATAGTTAATCATTGCTATTATGTTAAATATAGTGAAACAGTCATAATTTGCCTGCTAAATTACAATATGTTATAGATTGCACTGTAGACTCACATATTCATAATTATATATTTTAAGAGATAAACCTTCCACTTGTAAATTGACATTCCTTTCACGTAGATGTGATACAAAGACATATTTAGCAAACACATGTATGACTGTTAAGTCAGTTTCCACAGATTTTAGAGTCGTGACGTAGATATATTTTGCCAAATATGTAGGTGTTAAGAAATAAATTTTACTGGAAACTTTGATCAATGGAAATGTTCACACTCAAAAAATAATGAAGAAATTTTAAAAATCACAAATGTACCTGTTTTTGGTTTTGTGCTTTTGGAGGTTTTTTTGTTTGTTTATTTTTTTGTTGTTGTTGGTTTTTTGTTTGCTTTTTGGTTTTTTGTTTTGTTTTTTGCTTTGTTTTCTTTTGGGTTTTTGTTTATTTGTGTTTTGTTTTGTTTTCTAATTTGTGAGATTTTTTGTGGTTTTGTTTTGTTTTCTTCTCTTTTTAAGTATTTCACCTTAGTGAATACAATATTTTCTACAGTTCTAAGTTTGTCTATATACTACAGGGTGAACATATTAAGAAACAACAAGGTCTGTGTATCTATTTGTCTATATTTGCTCTCATGCTTGTAATGTTTTAGTACCTGAAAGTAAGATCTGTTTAGAAATTGGCAATTTATAAAACTGAATCTGACCAATGTCTTTATTATCCAAGCCTCAAGCAATGCAAGATTTAAGCACAAGGCAATATTAAGTAAACTTGCATTTAAATAAGCCATGACAGTAGATTTTTTTTTCTAGCTCGTTTCTCTTCACCCGTTATATTTTATTGTCTGCTTTTGTTTGCAGTAGATTTGGATTAGTTTCAAATTTAGCAAAGCAGTATATAAGAAGAATGGAAGTTTGGGGCCTGCAGAATCAGCATGTTGATAGCTGAGGATATCAGGCACAGTCCATTTTTGGCAAATACATATATATCTGCATGGGTATGACTTAAAATCCCACGTATAGGATTTGTTGAATCAATGAATATGAAAAAAAGGAAATAATAAGTTGTGTCTGCTATTAGACAAGGAATGTTATATTAAAATGAATAGGGAGCCTAATGAAGTCTCTGGCAAGGTGTCCTCTCTCTCTACCTCAATATGCCTGTCTCCGTATTCTCTTTCTCTTCCCTTTCTGTCTCATGGCGGTGTCGTTACTCTCAACTCACTGCTAGTCATCTTTCCTTTACTTAAACACACTAACTTTCTCCTATTACAGTCCTGTAATGTAGGAGGGTGTCAAGTTGGGAGTCAAAAATACTAATTAGACAGACAAATTACATAACATATTCCTTCTATCTTCTCTTCTCCCTATGCTCCACAAAGGGCATATAGAGATGCTATGGAATCAAACGGGACAAACTAATTTTTTGGTTGGATTTGTGTCCAAAAGAAGAGTTACTTAAAAGGTAAGAAGACTACTGTTGGCTTATAGAGTGGGCAAGAATCATTGCAGTAGTGATTTTAGGAAACCAATTCTAAATCTAATATCATATTTGTGAGTGTTTGACTAGCAAACTTAAAAGTCTTACTTAGATATTTACAGGTTGCCCAGGGAGGTTGTGGAGCCTCATCCTCAGATACTCAAAAAACCATCTAAACAGAGTCCTGGGTAACTGGCTTTAGACGGCCCTGCCTGAGAAGGAGGTTGGACCAGTTGGCCTACAGTTGACCACTTGGTCCTGTTCTGTGATTCTGTGATACATTTTTTGTTTATAAATACACTAACCATAATTGCCATAATCACCATAATCATACTTTTAAATTATTCTCTGGTCATTTTATCATTCTCTAAAAAATCTTGCAAGAATTTGTAAATCATTACCAGGAGTTCATTTTTTAATCTGGTAATTTAAGTACTCAGTGTATGCAGCAAAAACCTAGAATGAAGCTATTGACACACACTACTTTAACTTAATAACTTTGGAAATCACTTGATTTTTACATTTGTGCTTTCAGTGCTGTGGGACAATCTCCTTGAAAAGAGTCACTATCTTAAAAGGGAAACAGTTTTTACCTTCTAACTCCAGTTATTAATCAATGCAAAACTCTTAGTTACGGCTGAAACTTCTTATCATGATATCATAATTTTGCTCTTGAAATGTAGTTTTCATTTTAAGATATTGATAACAGGAACTAGATAAGAAACTTTACTTTGCCTTCCAGCATTAGAAAATATCTTGCACTGCTAATCAATTATCTCTTTGCTTTTAAAATAACTCTACTTTGGGAATAATAGGATTCAGTATATGAATATACAATGTTCCCTTGTTGCATGTGTGTATGTACGTAAATGAGTATGTATTCTCTCTTTTTTTTGTGAATGTAAGGCAGAGTTTTAAGTCTCTGTTCTCTAGGATAAGACATATTTTTCCTTTCTTATGGAAACCAAGATGATATCTGATGTAAAAATAGGTTTCACAGCTGAACGAGGATTTCAGGCTTACAGTTAGTATTTTTTTTTTATATATTTATTTTTTCATGCTACATTAAAATTAATATGTAGTTAAACAATAAACAGGTCTGTTCATATATTTAAATGTAATTTTAGTATCATATATTGTATTTGGAAAGCTTTTTTCATTATAGTTAGACGAGGAGAATAAAAGCACTATATTGTACATCTTTTATATCAAGAATTGTAATTATATAGACAAACAGTTCCAACAATAGATTTTGTTTCATATAAATGTTTAAAAACTCTAATCAGATCAGCAGTAACATGGTCAAATCATAAGAGGTAATTTTCTTTGAAAATGAGACCTCTTCCTGGTTTAGGAATAATAATAAAAAACAATTAAGAACTCTACCAGCAATGGGATTAAGATAAAATTTCTCATAATTTTGAAAAATATAAATTTCTATGCCAAAGTCGTTAATCCCATGATTTGTGTAGCTCTGGCCTAAGTTTCTCACGTCTCCTGTAGAACTGTAACCAGCCTATGATAAAAATTCCCCGTTTTTCATAAACAATGCAAGTTTTTAAAAAGTAATATAAGTTTCTCAAAATCACTTCTAAAACCAGTTTTTCCATGGTATGAATAGGAGCTGAAGGAAATCAGAAAGGGGAAAAGCGCCACCTATTGACCGTGGCTCACAATCTTACTCCTTGCTGTTTGGTACCTGTTGTGGTTGTGTTTAATGAGCATTGCCGGCATTTTAGACGCACATATCTGTTACACGTTTCAATATTTTCAGGATGCATGCTGAAGCGTTAAAGGAATATGTATTAAAACATGACTAAAGCTAAATTAATATTTTACACAGTAAAATCCCGTAACAGAAACACACTTTACTCCTTTCTTTCTTTCCTTCTCTCTTTCTTTTCTCTTTTTCCTTCCTTCCTTCCCTGCTTCCTTCCTTCCCTCCTTCCTTCCTTCCTTCCTCCCTCTCTCCCTCCATTCTATTTCTGTCCTCTCTCCTCCTCCTCTCTCTCCCCTCTCCTGTCTCTTGTTCCCTCTTATATCTCTTTTCTCTCTTTAAAATTAGCTTTCTTTTGTAACGTATAGAGGACTTGGGGAAGAACTTTAATAGAAATTTTGTTACAATTTGTAGGATATGAGTCTATATAGATTTCAATACCTTCTCACTTGGTAGAGAACTCTGCTGAATAGACCTCTGCTGAATAGACAAGCTCATATATCTTCCAGTAGTTAAGGGATAAACAGTTAATTTTCCCTTAGATGGACATGGGGATGGATACAGATATCATAAAGTTGGCAACAAAACAATTCTGATTTTGTTTCAAAGATTATTGTATAGTTATTACCATTTGGTTTTAGAATATTTCAAATCCTACCAAGATTTCTAGAATTTGACATTTTTTTTTCCAAATGGGCATTATTGATGTACATATTGTGACTTTTAGATCACTGCGTTTAATAATGAATAGTTCACTGACTGCTGGTTCAATGAATTGTGTGGAAATTCATGGACCATACAGGCAAAGAGAAAAGGTAACTGTTATTATTTCAAATGAAGATTTTATGTCTTAGTGGCATTGTGAAAGATTGACCTTCACATGAGATATTGCTGTTCTTGCGTTACCACCCTGATATCAATAGAAAACTGCTTTTAAGCTACACAAAGGGTCCTGTTATCCTCTCAGTGCATGGGGGATTATCATGCTTAACTCTCTGGAACATCGAGAGGCAAATAGGCCCCACAGTCTCTATTGCTGTGAAGCAGTTTTTTGAACATATTTCACATGAGTTTAAATGGATGCTTTGAAAAGTTTTGTGATTTGTTTTCATGTGTATGTGTTTTGCTTTGTTTTAAACTAGGAAGTTTGTTGTAAACTTGTACGAGAACACTACTGAATTTGACATGTGGTAAGGATTTATTGAGTTCTCAATATTAGTAAAGAAATTAAAATATTCATTATCATCTCAGTTGACCGTAGGATCTCTTCTCAGTAATGCTCATTCTAGAGGCTACGTACTTGGTGTTGTTATGGAATTGTAAATGTGATATTTATGTAGGAATCTGACAGAGGGTACATCTCATTCACAAAGAAAAATAGGCAACGATGACAAAATATTTGTTCATCAGCATTTATTTTCATAATCTGCAATTCTGACGATATTCTTCATTACTAACGTTATATTGCATATTTATCTTTTACATTCCCAGATCAATAAGATAACCGTGGGTACTGTGTTCCTGTATCTATAAACACACACACTACATGTACATATCTATGTGTGTGTGTGTGTACTGTGTCCACTCAGTGAAAACTTTTAAATATTAAAAAGAAGTATTGGATCCCATATTTCTTCTATTCTTATAAGACAAGAATGACAGTATTAAGATGCACATTCAGGATAGCACTCTTTCTACTTTGAGCGCTGTCAAGAACAAAGTGCTTTACAGACTTAAAATAAATCTAGGTACTAATCCATTGAATTTCTGACAACAGGAGCCCAAGGTTTCCATGCACTTAGCTGAGTACTGCATAAGAGCTTGTGCATTATTTATGTCCACTAATGGTGTTGCAATGCTCTTTGTGTGAAGCAGTGACAGTGCAATCTACTAAGATAGCTGCTGCTGTGGACAAAGCCATACATTTTCCTGGGCTTGAATTTTTGACAGAATACTCTATTAATGCCAATTCTGCTTAAGTAAATGCTGAACAGGGGTCAGTTCCTCCCCCCCATTCCCCTTATTATTTAAGAAAACAGAGCCATAAAAGTGAAAATGATGTTCTGGGCTTTGCTGAATTTTGCAACACAATAGTAGCTGGTAAAGGTCAGTCTGCTTTTTAGTCTACTTTTATGATTTTGTGTGATGGTCCACAGACTAAATAGGAAAGCTCTTAGCATTGGAGAAGGGAGGTGCTATTAATTCCAGTTTCATTGCCATTATACTCTTCAGTGGATCAATAGAATTAAATGAGCTGAGATATTAGGAAAATATTGTGAAGAGAAGTAGGGTGTTATTATTTGACCAAGGTTAGGATGAATAGAAAATAAAGAACCATTTATACTGGGGTGTCAATAAATCATAGAACCCATATATAAAATGGAGTAGGGCATAACAATCATAAGCATTCAAATGACTATAATATCTTTCTTTTTTAAAAATACGTTAATGTTTGGCTGGCAATTTAAAGGGCCACTGCAAGTATTTTTTTTAAACTGGATTTTTTTTTTAAAGAAAAATTCTGTTTGATTTTAAGGGTCCTGTTTAAATTGAGTAATCTTAAGTTTATATTAATTCTTTAAAAATAGCTCTCTTTTTACTTGCTTCTTAACTGTTAGGACCTGGAAGTTCTAACAGGGATATGGTTGAGCCCTATGTACCTGTGCTTTCCTGTTTGTACTGCCTGCTGCCTCTGCAATTTCCATTTCAGCCTTGCTGTTGCTGCTCCTAGGAAATGCTTTTCTTGAGAGCTTGTAACACATTGCATACCTCAAATAAATCTGCAGAAATGACTAACCCAAAGGACATGAAGTAACTCCTTTGGAGTCAACATACACATTTGCGTGTGGGAGATAGACAAAGGACTTTCAGGTGTTTGAGGAGGAAAAAAAGAAAAAAGAAGAATACAAATTAACACATTTGTCTTTATTCCCTCTCAGAATCCAAAGTATTAACAGTAACAGTTCTTACTGTCTGAAGAACTCACTGACTGTAAAGCAAGCTTTTTTCAGTTTTTCCCCTCTACAGATAGGAGAACTGAGGTTATATGCAGGTGAAGTTTTCTTGAAGTAATAGACCTAAAGGTAGAGATGCAGTCTTGTCACTAGCCTAGTGGCTAATTGTAAGTAATGTTTTTCAGCTAGAATTGAATTCAAAATTATTTAATTAGAAAAAGAAATCAACAACATATCAGGTTAATGTGTAATAATTTGAGTTAAAACTGACAAATTGTAGATCCAAAGTTTTTGTTCAGCACTAGAATGAGTCTACTTACTTATCATGAGTCTAGTTTGATAAACTTATTCACCCTTAAAACTATTGAAACGGATGAAAATCTTCTCATATTTTCATGACCATAATTTTTTTAACCCAGACTATTCAGTTAATTTCTCACTCTTTCTGTCTATCCTGCCTCTGCCTTGTAATATAAACAGTCTTCAAATTTTTTGGTCTAAAAGAAAAACAGTGCATAAATTCTCTTGTTCTTTCTTAGAATCACAGACTATTACAGATTTTTTCAGGACCTCTGGAAGTTTTTGGTCCAGTGTGTCACTCAAAGCAGATCCAGGTGTAACAGGTTGTTTAGGACCGTGTCCAGTTGAGTTCTGTATCTCTCCAAGGAGGGATATACCACAATATCTCTGGGCAGCCTGTTTCAGGGTGAACCCACACTCAATATTATTAGTTTTCCTTTCTGGGACAGAACATCCAGTGTTCTAACTTGTCTCATGATTTTGTTCAGTGCACTATTGGATCTGGCTCTGTCTTCTCATTAGGAAGTAGTTGATTACTGTAAGATACCAACACTCTTCAGTTAAGAATGAACAAATCCATCTCTTAACCTCTTAAATTGGCTTACTCTGCAAAATCAGAACTGGTGTTGTAAGCGAGCTGTGTTGGATTCATCAGCAACCTCCTCCAGTCAGTGATGCTCTTCTTCCAGGAGTTTAAGGAATTGAAGAAATTCCAGGAAGAAATCTTAGTTTCTCTCAGTTTGCATATTCTGTCTTCCATCAGTGTTCCTCCTGCCTATCCAGTTATTACTTTAGAGCTTTCTTTGGGGATACACAAATATCAGCAGTATAACTTTTTGTGGAATTTCTACAGAGCTATCTTTCAGATCTCTTCCTTTTTTTCCACTTTTATTACTGGATTAAGTTATATCCTTCACCTGTAGACCTCTCTAGTGTGAAGTTTTTCACTTGAGATTATTGTCTAGGCTACTTGTATTGGCATTTATAATGTGTGATTGATCTACTTTTAATGACTTATACAGTAGTTTGGATGATTTTTTTTCTCTCCCCACCAATTTCCATAATGGAGCACTGTGGTTAAGTCTTCAGTTTTATGCAAGATGGACACTGTCTGCAGAGAATATTTTGAAATATTGACTATGCTTTTTTCCTCTTTTTTCCACTGTTAAGCCTACCTTTTTTGGTACCTCATTTTTCCCCTTCACAGTCTTCTTTTACCTCTGCCATGATGGTAGTTTCACTATCCTGCTTGTGAGTAGCGTAATACCTTTAATTTACTTCCAGGATGTATCTAAATTTACAAGCTCTTCTTGCACTTCAACTCTGATTCATGGTCCATGGTACATCTCTTCAAAACCAGAATGCTTTTCAGACTCTCATCACTTTGTGTCACCAGAAATTTTTTGATCTTTGTGAGTCTTGCCCTATCACATTAAATACCATCTCTTAACTTTTCAAGACCATTCTTAAGCTACCCCTGACCTATGTTCACTTCACATTAAGGACAGTTTAAAACACTAACCTTTGAGCAGTGTGTGACGTGTGCCATCACAGTCCATTTGTCATTTTTTTTGAATCATAACTCATTGTAATGCATGCATTTTATGTACATGTAGAAACATCTGTAAGCCTATCTGCAGTCCTTTCTTCTCTCCCTTAAAACTTGGATGTCATTTTTTTGGACGGTGAGGGGAGGAAAGACAAAACAAACACGTGCTCTAGACAGCACTTATGTCAAATACATACTTGGTAGCTTTAGCTATTCTCTCATCACTTTCCTGTTCTTAGCTTTTGTTTCTTAACTTTTATGACAGCCTTATACAGAGATCAGGTATTGTGTATTTGTTTCACCTTTGTGTGAAATTTAGCTGTTCTTTGACTACCAGCTCAGAATGCTTATAGTGGAACATCTCTTCTAAGACTGGCGATGGAGATATCTAGCCCCAAACCAATCAATGGGGAAAAATAAGCATGATTTATCTGATCTGTTTTTGTTATCTGTGTTTTGATGGAACGCACCACACTAAAATGATTTATTTTAGTGGTCTGTGTTTGGTACAATTCCATGTCTACCTGTCTGAGCCAGTGGAGAAAATACTGTCGAGACAGAGTCCTGAAGCAGGCAATTATAATCACAGTGAGTAGTGGGGAAAGTGTAGAAGTCCTACAAAATTCTAAATAGCATAGAAACAGGTCATGCTTCCTGTAAAAGATGAAGTTCAAAGGTTACACTTGACAAAGATTAAATCATCTCTCTATTTAAGCTTTTATATAATTTAGTTTGCAATCTATATTCTGAACTATGACAGTGAAAATCGGAAGTAGTTCAACAACCTTTGAAGGAGTTTACGTAGGAGTTGTGTCTGCTGTACATGCCTGGCCTTATACAGATAGATATATACCTGTCAGCAGTGTTGTAAATTTCTGTGTATTTTCCTGATTTCAGTGGATGATTTGCAAGTGTTGAGAAGCTGATCCCTTATATGTAGAATAAAAGGAAATAAAAGCAAGTTTATTCAGTGTTACTCTACAGCAACCTCTCTATATGATCCAGAAAGTCTGACATAAGCTCTGGTTTCCAGTGTTTTATCCCAGGCATTAAAAAATAAATAAATAATAATGATGAAAAAATTCAGCTTAAAACCTGAAGCAATTTTTTTTATAGAATTTGAAAAGCTGGTTGAGCTGATTTTAGTTATAAAAATGTCAAGAGAAGTTACTAGTCATTTCAAATAGTTGTACTCTCAGTGCTAAAATACTTCAAACTTTTAAGAACTCCATTCAGTTACAGGTATTTTTAGCTTCTGCACAAAATAACCTATGGAAATTTGCTTTGTAACCAGACAACTGATTGAGTAAGAAGCAATAAACAGAAGTGTAAGTTACCATCAACAGCATACGTTTATTTCTACTAGGAATCTCTAACTTCTGCCAGTATGCATTTCTACTGTGGCTGAGAAATGGTGTGAGAGCTAGTAAACCTTTTTGGAGTGCCTTTGCTACTTCTGTCACTACCAAAGAACAAGGTTCTTTCCTACACATACTTATGTAGCACAATCTTGTATGACAACACCTGAATTCACTGAGCATCTGTGCCCATAACTTCAGGTCTAAAAGGTCAGGAGGAAGGTTTGCTACAACTTGGTGCACAATTATGAATCACAGAATATTCTGAGCTGGAAGGGACCC
Source organism: Chiroxiphia lanceolata (assembly GCF_009829145.1). Lineage (NCBI taxonomy): Eukaryota > Metazoa > Chordata > Aves > Passeriformes > Pipridae > Chiroxiphia > Chiroxiphia lanceolata. The sequence goes on from NC_045638.1 coordinate 53,593,494, forward strand.
ACAAGGATCATTGAGTCCTGCTCTTAAGTGAATGGCCCATACAGGGATCGAACCCACAACCCTGGTGTTATTAGCACCATGCTCTGACCAACTGAGCTAATCACACTACTTAACATGTCTCTCTCTCCTCTTTCATGGTTGAATATGCCCCTTCTTGTTATGAAATCTGTGGAGTTAGATGCATGCCATGGCATTCCTGAGAAAACCGTGTGGCTAAGCCTGTGCCACTACACTAGTAAATAAAGTGTCCTGTGCAAAGGTTCACAGGATTTTCTAGTGGTTAATTGTGATTATGTCCCCTGGCACATTTTAAGGTCTGCACCAACTGGCACTGTATAGACAAATTTCGCATCACTTTTATTTAGTAATGTAGGTATAGTCTGGAGTGCCACTTTAATGAACACTAATTCCTATTCTATATATCATAAGGAAGAATATGAAGACACTTACAGTTCTGGATAATGGAATATTGTGTAAGCCACTTAGGACAGATGTAACAACCATATAGAACATTTTCCAAGACCTTTCTTTTAAAAGTTATCTACATCAAAATTTAAGCAGAAAATATCAGCCCCAAAGTAATAATTTTAAGCAATTTCACATAAAAGTTTCTATTTAGGTATTGAATCACAGCGCCAAAGATCAACCATTTATCCTATTTCTATGTTCGGCTATAATTTGACAGTGGTTTTAAGCAGATAAGAGCGAAATTTGTCGTGAAACTCACATGTGATATGTTCTGAAAAAAAAAAAAGTTGTTTAAATAGTACAGCACATAGAAAGTGTTCAGTGTATTTAGATCACAAAAATTGTGTTCTCTCTATATGGCTATGTTTACAGTAGTTTAGGAAAGATGCCTAAAACTATCTTCTGACACAGAGATCAGCTAGCAGTAAATAACTTATACCCATACTTGCCTCTAAGCAGAGTAGCCACAATCACTTGATGGGAATAGTTCCTGTACCAGGCTTATTCCAAAAATGTATGCGGAATTATAGTAGCTGCATGTAATTTAAAAAATTTATTAATATACACATGAAATTATATGAGCCTGAAGACTTTTTCTGCACTGATGTTGTACATCTGGTATAGCTGAGTGGATCACCGAAGGAGGAGGTTGCCAAGGCCAGAGTAGCTACGACTTCCTACTTAATGATTGAAAGAAGAGAATGAGTGCGAATAATTTGAGAAGTATAGTGTGTGATTTAAGCCTTTTTCACTTCCCAGAATTGTGTCCCAATCACCAGTCTGTTGGGTGAACTACTGGCATTCTCAATCATCCTGCTGAAGTAAATGAACAACCAGAAATGCAAGCACCAGAGTCATAAGAAGAGAAGGGGAAACAAACCCCAGTTTTTCTGCCTCTGGGAATGTTAAGATAATAAGGTGAGAGTAGGAACAGTAAAGGCAGAGCACATATGGTTAGTTTTAGATATGATGTGATTGCTAGAGTCAAGAAACAGTCACAAAACTGGAGATCACATTATGTTTAGGAAATATCAGTTCAACTTTGTAGATGTAGAAGTTAATAGTTTTAAGAGTAAAGATGAGAACATGAGAAATACCTTATGGGACCTGCGTCCTGTCCAGATCTAGTCTAGCCTGATCCAGATTCACATATAGTCCAGATTAGTCCATCTAGCACATTAATGTATGTCTGGTCAAAGATGTTGTGTAGGAACAATACACTAATCTCAGGCTTTCCAGTTATTAATTCTGATTTCAGAGCACCCACATTTTTTTTCTCAAAGGTTTTAGAAGGTTTCTCCCTGCCTGAATCAATAAAGTGGTTCAATGTTTGCCCACTTCTAAATACCTGCTTTTTCATAACATAGTTGTTCATAAAATGATTAGTATCCACTGATTTGGAGAAGCCTTTATGTTGGTTCAGTAGCAGGTTAACAAGCTGATAAGAAGAAACAATGCTGGGAACAATGACATAGAAAGTAAAGAAACTGTGAAGAGATGCCTGATTATAATGTGACATTTTTTATATTGAAATCTTGACACGTCTCCTAACTCTCCTCTCCCTATGTTTCTGATGCAGAATAATGAGCGTATAAGGACAAAACTTACTTATGTTACTGAATGTTAGTTTTACTATTAGATTAATTAGTTTAATCCTTCAGATATGGAAAACAGAATCAAGAAAGCTGTTGAATATATCTTTATGGTATATAAATACAGATTTGCATTCTTTTAAAATTTCTGGCAGAAATCAACACTGCTGGTAAATATATAACAGATGCACCAATGTGCCTTGAGATGAATACATTAAGGACAAAAAAATCATATTTATTCCCATCACAATAACAGTTTGTTTGGATCACCTGCTCTTTCTGATTGCACCTGTGGCTTGTTCATTTGGTTGTAACATGGAAAAATGCCAAGATCAATACAAACTGTGGATTCTTTCTCTCTTGTGTGGGTGGTTTTTTTAGTTAATCCCTAAATGTTTTTGTGTACAGTCTTTAGATATAATGAAGAAAAAATAAAAAAAAAAATAAAAAGAAAGGCACTAGTGCAATATTAAGGCTTGAGAAAATGAAGCAGCCAAAAACCAGGGAATTCCAAACTCAGAGTAGTTTTCAAACTTTATCTCAATTGTACCTTTAAAACATGGTAATGTCTCCTGTATGACTTCTGCTTGTATATCTTCAAATTTATTGCTACATACACATGTAACTTATGTTGTACAGCCTTTACTCACAAAGAGCTCTTCTCTGCACAAAGTTCTATTGACTTAAGTGTTATGTTTTGAAGAGGGAAGATTCTTCAATAAAACCTATACTGTTTGATCAACTCCCATGGTAGGGAGCATAATTGTGTTTTCAATTTTGAAGAATCATCTTATGAAGTTTAAGCTATGTTCCCTGAAACAGCTATGTTTGCTCCTTAATTCTGGGGTAGTGACTATTTTTTGGTTTAGAATCATAGAATCACAAAGGTTGGAAAAGACCTCTAAGATCGCCAAGTCCAATCATCAGCCTACTACCATCACCATTTTCACTGCTAAGCCATTGTCCTCAGGTGCCATATTCACACATTTTTTGAATAGGGAATCCACCACTTCCCTAAGCAACCTGTTCCAACGTTTGACAACCCTTTTTGTGAAGAATGTCAGAACATGAGGCCATCTCTACTCCTGTCACTTATTACTCCTGCCTTGCTACAATCTCTTTTCAGGTAGTTGTATAGAGCAGTAAGGTCTTCCCTTATCCTCCTTTTCTTTAGACTGTTCAAGAGAGATCTGACCTACAGCACACCAGCATGAGGCATTAATGTAAGAGTATCATCATCTAAGACTTTAGGAAAACCAGTGCAAAGTAGTGGGCACTTCCTCAGGGTGAAGAGCCTTTGAAAGGCACTAATCTGTAATTATTCAGTGTAGCAGGAGCCTACAGTGGCTATGTTTCCAAGTTACTTTAGTCAGATTCCTAAAGTCAGTGAAGATTAAACCTAGCTTAAGGTTTCTAGACATCCTGAGAGATATGTACAGAGTCAGGTTCAATATAATTATCTGAGTTATAACTTATGAATTTTGTTTTATTCAATACATGAAAACATTGTTATGTTTTTCTAGAGAATCCAAAGGTACCTGTAAAATATCCAAAAACTGTTAACAAAATATATTAGGAAATATATGTGAAGTCATGCACAATATATTTTGAAAGGATAAATCCTTTGAACAGATTTATTTTAATATGTTTATAAAATGCACTTCAACATGTTTGTCTCCAGGGGTTTTTCTTCTTCAGGTGTGGTGGGAGAGGAGTAAACAGTGAGTAGTAAGAAATCATTTCTGATATTATTTTCCTATTTCAGATTGGAATTGCTTTGTAATAAAATTACACCTGAAAAGGGATTTTCATATGTTTTAATGTTTTAGTTTATCAGTGTTTAAAATGTCCAGTGCATTAATGAACTCAGGAATTTGTTTTTTGTGTAATGATGTCTGGGGTCATAAAAACATCAAATATGAATCGGGATGTTTCTGAAAAAGTATCAGTTCAGGTGAAGTACTATGATAATGGGCATTTTATGTTAACATTACGCCAGAGCTTTATTCCTATAAACTTCATGCCAGAGCTGACTCTGATCTATGAAAATGAGGGTTCAGCCAGTGCATAAATATTCTACTCTTATATGTAACAAACACTAACAGTGTTGCACTAACATTTTCAAACTGTGGACTGTATCCAAACACATCACTCTGAGCCAATTTCTTATTTATAAGACATCATACTTCTAAAATAGAGGAACAAAATTCTTATTAATTAGAATAAACAGAATGTCTGAAATGGAATCTGAATCACTGGACCTGTTTGCATCTGGTATTACTGAACAAAAGAACATATCCTCTGTTTAGTGAAACACATGGATTTGTGCCCAGCAAAGATAAACTGCTATCAGAAAGCTCTTCAGGAGATGAGCTTAGTTTCCTGTGCTGGCATACTTTGTTGTCTGACTAAATAGAGAAAAGGGATGTAGTCCTTGTGATTTTCTTTCTACATGCTACTGAACTTTAATGTTCACAGGAAAAGTTAAAAGATTGCACTAATGGTATAGCACCATTTGTGCAACAGGAATGCTGTTATGATACTGTAAACTTATAAAAAAGTTCTTCCAACCAGAACAACTACTTACAGCTACCTACAGTAGTGATATGATATAGTCAGAATATGGACAAACAGTATATCCCTCACTTGTAAGATCCTCTTGGAGATTTACTAATCCCAAGAACTTTTTCATTTATATGCTTCTCCTTTAATCTGTTGCTGTTTTTCCAGAAACTGTGGGTCATTAATTAATAGCAATGTTTTCCAACGTAAGATCTTCAGTCAGGTTCAAAGGCCAAGGCATTCCAATGCCAGAAAAGAAGCATGAGCTTTTACCCATCTTCTGCATTACAGCTTTCAATGCATTTCCAAATTTGTTGACCTTAATAAAAAAAAAACAGTAACCAGAAAAAAAGTGTTAATAAAAACTAATATTGGAAGGTAGAATAGATAAATACACAGGCAAACTTAAGGTGAACAAACAGGGGTTTTTGTTGGTGACTTAGGATTTTTTTTCGTCTTTGAAAGAAGGAACAATTTTTCTCTCGTCTCACAAGATATCAGTTCAAGCTTTTTAATTTTGCTGTTTAAATTCACATGAAACGATATGAAATCCAAAACTCGAGAAAGATGTTGAAGAATCAAAAATAAGGATTAATAATTTTTTTGACAGATCTCACTCTGATATTCTTGCATTTGTTCACAAATGATATTCCAGAAGAGTGTACGTGGTTTTTTAGTCATTTATCATGTTATCATTTTATCATGTTATCATTTCATTGCTTTTTCCAGCAGAAAAGTTTATGTTTTATTTTGACTGTATGTTTTGTCAATAGAGTTCCTTTAATTAACATAGTACATGGAGTATAGGGTCAGCTCCAGACCTACTGAGCCTTGCTTTAAATGGCATATTACAAATTACGGAACTAACATTTCCCTGGGCTGCAGTTTTCACATTTGTAATCTTTATTTTATTGCCATACATATTTTTTCTGTTGGCTAAGGAGAATCTATAAATACTATTATGTTTCTATGGAAAAAAGAAATATATGATTAATAGTCTTATCAAATTTACAATGAGGAAGAATTTACTGTTACAGAAAGTCCTCTGCTACAGATTGTTCATTGATAATACAACAAAGGGGGAATGCATTTATACAATTTGCTTAAATCATTAGAAAGATTACATTCTAAGGATATCGTGTCTACTGGGTCGTCTGAGTTAGCTGGTTTTCAGTTGTCTTCATTTTTTCCAGAACACTCTGAGTTCTACATCAAGGGCCTAATAATTCCCTCTAGTATTTAATGCTGCTTAAAATATCCTGCCTATAACTTTACATAATCCATCTTGATAGACTTACTTTGTCAGGAAACTTTGTCAGAAGTGGTCATGTGTTTACTACATTGCTGTTTCATGAGGCTTCCAAGAAAAAATTACAAATTTGACTGAATCACAACTACTAGAAGTTTATTTCCATTCTTTTCTTAGTCTTAACCAATACTTATCCCTCAGAGATGGATAATAAAAGGCAGGTGCTTGTTTATTTTGTTTTCTTAGTTTCCTTAGTTTGGCAACTTTTAAATATAGTAGTAGAAAGACAATTCATAAAGAATAATATAACAATTACCATTCTGAAGTCCTCTTTCTCTATCCTCTCTTCAGTCCATCAGTGAATGATGTCTTTTGAGTTATACAGATGGGTTATTGGGGTCCAAAATAAACTGCTAATTTAATAAAGAGAGTAGCACTAGGTACAATACACTGTGGTGCTTTCCTTCTTAGTCCCTTACAGAATTCTCAGTTTTACAAAGAAAATATAATTAATGGGAAATGACTGCCCATTTTGCTGCTGTTAATTTGCAGTTATTGCTCATCCCAGGCAAGCATAAATATATATGTGTATGGGAGAGGTTATGTCTTTTTAAAACATAATTGTAGACTTTAATTTTTTTTTAAGCTTCTTTTTTATTTATGTGCTGTTCACCAGAAAATAATCTAATTTAGCTTTGGTTTTATTTTGTTGTGCGGGTATATGTTTTAAGACTGATAAGTACTTTCAGACAGAGCACAGATAATTGAAAATTTTTATCAACTGAATATATTTATAGCTTATGACGCCAAATTCAATGGTAAGTTATAATGTATAAAGAGGTAGCACCAATTTATCCTGAATGTTTTAAGACGACAGCAATATTTCCACTATTTGACCATTGCATTGTTGTATATTAGAATATTGTGCAATTGATACATATAATATTTTCCACTTTTTTAAGAAAATGGAATGTTGACTACTCTTCTAGCCACCAGTGGAACTGCAGCAGCTATTAGAGACCCGACAAGTGGAAGTTAGGTGTTAGGTATTAGATAATTGATTACTCGTTAATAGTTAAAAGTTTTAAACTAAATGTTTGACATTTAGTATTCAGCAGCACAGTTCTGCATATTGGGAAGTCTGAAGTTAACTTCAGTGCTAAGCCTGATTAAAAATAAAGTGATCTACTGAGTCTCTTCCTCTTTATGTTTTTTACATGGGTTTTTATAAATTTTTCACAATTGTATATACACCTATAGTGCTCTGGGTGCTAATATTGCCTTGTCTGAACAAACAGCAAGATATTGGTTTATATGTTTCTTTGCATTTAGAAGTTTAAGAACTTTAATTCTTTTATAAGTTGTGCTTGGCATAATAAAATAACTACAGACTTCAAAGAGAAGTGCTTAGGTGTCATGAGACAGTGAATAATGCCTTCCATTGGAATGTTATTTAGGGCAAGCTTAACTGGAACTTAAGTAGTAACGTATGTGGATATGGTTAGTGGGCATCCCTCCAGATTCCACTGCCTGTGTTGAGTAGATGCTTGATGCGGTTCCCCACACTGAGCACTAGTGTTGTCTGAAGATGTCTGACACTTCGCATCACCAAACAATGTAAAGAAACCTTAGCATGTGTGAGAACCGGGTATTTATGTTCCTATGCAGAAAATAGGGAGTATTTTATTTCCTAAAGGTCCATTCTTCCTATACTTTTCAAGCTTTAGCATGAGCTGATTCTAGCATATTTGGTAACACTGGAGATTATAGGAAAAATCTATCAAATCCAGGCATGTTAAGATGAGGAGAAATCTGTGCACATTGTGTTAACCTCAAATGAGTAAC